>NC_084629.1:9104972-9122472 GCF_033978795.1 Nerophis ophidion
TTTCCCACTTGAAAGTGATTCACTCAAACAGCAGCTAGCGAGCTAACGAAGAGCACTTCAATAAGGGAAGGAAACGCGGTGACAGTTGAACATGGCTGAACTTGAAAAACACCAAAGTGAACCGGTACGTTACTTATTTTATTGATGTTAATATTCGTTCTTGTTGTTTTGCTTTCAATTGTATCGAAACTCTTTCGACAGGGGATTGAAGCGAAAATACATGAGACGAGAGAGAGGTTCAAGAATGAATTCGTCCAAGGTAAGGAAGGATTGCGCTCTAAACTGACACCTTTGCTCGATGTTGTAATAAATCATACTTATACACGCGTCATTACACGCACAGATCAATCAATCAATCAATGTTTTTTTTTATATAGCCCTAAATCACAAGTGTCTCAAAGGGCTGCCCAAACCACAACTACATCCTCGGTAGAGCCCACATAAGGGCAAGGAAAAACTCACCGTAGTGGGACATCGACAATGATGACTATGAGAAACCTTGGAGAGGACTGCAAATGTGGGCCGAAAGCAATGGATGTCGAGCGGATCTAACATGATATTGTGAAAGTCCAATCCATAGTGGATCTAACATAACAGTGAGAATCCAGTCCGAAGTGGATCTAATATAGTAGCGAGAGTCCCGTCCAAAGTGGAGCTAGTAGGAAACTATCCCAAGCGGAGGAGGACCAGCAGCGCAGAGATGTCCTCAGCCGATACAGAGACGAGCGGTCCATCCTGGGTCCCAACTCTGGACGAGCTGTCCATCCTGGGTCCCGACTCTGGACAGCCAGTACTTCATCCATGGCCACTGGACCGTACATAGGAGAAAAAGAAAAGAAACGGCAGATCAACTGGTCCAAAAAGGGGGTCTATTTAAAAGCTAGAGTATACAAACGAGTTTTAAGATGAGACTTAAATGTTTCTACTGAGGTAGCATCTCAAAATGTTACCGGGAGGGTATTCCAGAGTACTGGAGCCCGAATGGAAAATGCTCTATAGCCCGCAGACTTTTTTGGGGGCTTTGGGAATCGCTAATAAACCGGAGTCCTTTGAACGCAGATTTCTTGCCGGGACATATGGTACAATACAATCGGCAAGATAGGCTGGAGCTAGACCGTGTAGTATTTTATACGTAAGTAGTAAAACCTTAAAGTCACATCTTAAGTACACAGGAAGCTAGTGCAGGTGAGCCAGTATAGGCGTAATATGATCAAACTTTCTTGTTCTTGTCTATGGACTTAAGTTCCCACTTAGTTGTTCGTGTTGATAGCATCATGACTTAACGCTTTGAGCCGAGATAAGCCCCATCAGATAACTTGGACTTAGACAAACTTTAATGATCCACAAGGGAAACTGTTCCACACAGCAGCTCAGTTACAAAGGATGGAAAGGGTAAGGATGGAAAGGATAATGCTGGTATAAAGGAGTGGGTTCCCTCCGTGTACTCCGGCTTCCTCCCACCTCCAAAGACATGCACCTGGGGATAGGTTGATTGGCAACACTAAATTGGCCCTAATGTATGAATGTTGTCTATCTGTTGGCCCTGCGATGAGGTGGCGACTTGCCCAGGGTGAGATAGGCTCCAGCGACCCCAAAAAAAGGGACAAGCGGTAGAAAACTGTAGGACGGGTGGATTGAAAGGGTAAGGATGTAAAGGATAATGCCGGTATAAAGTAGTGGGCTTCCTCCCTCCTCCAAAGACATGCACCTGGGGATAGGTTGATAGGCCACACAAAATTGGCCCTAGTGCCTGAATGTGAGTGTGAATGTTGTCTGTCTATCTGTGTTGGCCCTGCAATGAGGTGGAGACTTGTCCAGGGTGTACCCCGCCTTCCGCCCTAATGCAGCTGAGATTGGCTCCAGCACCCCCATGACCCTTTAAGGGACAAGCAGTAGACATGGATGGATGGATGGAAGTAGACTAAAAATGTACCGTAGCAGCAATCTTGGGGCGGTATAGCTCGGTTGGTGGAGCGGCCGTGCCAGCAACTTGAGGGTTGCAGGTTCGATCCCCGCTTCAGCCATCCTAGTCACTGCTGTTGTGTCCTTGGGCAAGACACTTTACCCACCTGCTCCCAGTGCCACCCACACTGGTTTAAATGTAAAAATGAGATATTGGGTTTCTCTATGTAAAGCGCTTTGAGTCACTAGAGAAAAAGCATATAATTCACTTCACTTCACTAGAAACATATGGATGGGTGGATGGAAAGGTTAAGAAGGCTAGAAAGGATAATGCAGGTATAAAGTAGTGGGTTCCTGCCGGGTATTCCAGCCTCCTCCCTCCTCCAAAGACATGCACCAGGAGATAGGTTGATTGGAATTTGGCAACACTAAATGGGCCCTAGTGCGTGAATGCTGTCTTGTCTATCTGTGTTGGCCCTGGGATGAGGTGGCGACTTGTCCAGGGTGTACGACGCCTTCCACCCAAATGCAGCTGAGATTGTCTCCAGCACCCCCGGCCACCCTGTAAGGGACAAGCAGTAGAACATGGATGGATGGAAGTAGACTAAAAATGTACCGTAGCAGCAATATGAAATACAACACAAGTAAAATGTACATATTATATATACAGTATATGATATATGCTGATATATTCTATTTTTATATAATATGTATAATGTATAACAATACCATGTACAATACTACAGTATATGTTGCAGCTTCAGCATAAAACAGAGTAGCTCCAGCAGAAAATAGACATTAAAAACAAAGAGAGGTAGCTAACATAGAAGTGAAGTGAATTATATTTGTATAGCGCTTTTCTCTAGTGACTCAAAGTGCTTTAACATAGTGAAACCCAATATCTAAATTACATTGAAACCAGTGTGGGTGGTACTTGGAGCAGGTGGGTAAAGTGTCTTGCCCAAGGACACAAAGGCAGTGACTAGGATGGCGGAAGCGGGGATCGGACCTGTAACCCTCAAGTTTCTGTCACGGCCACTCTACCAACCAAGCTATTCCCGTCCAAAAAGCGGTCAGGTAATCGACAGATATCATCTGTTGCTGTATGGCGAGTGATTATACAGCTGGATGGAGTGCGGAATGAAGGAGTTCTTGAATCGAACACTTTGGGAGCAAAGCTGAAGGAGCCTGTTTGAGTATGAGCTCCGCTGTCCCTCAATTGTCTGGTGGAGTGGGTGGGCAGGATTGTCCAAGATGGCCAGCAGTTTGTCCAGTGTCCTCCAGTCCCTCACTGACACAAACGCCTAAAACTGCGGGCCAATAGTTTGGCCGGCTTTCCAGATCAGTTTGTCATTCCGGTTTAGGTCCCTTTTGCTGGTGCTGCTCCCCCAACAAACCACTACAAAGTACAGGGCACTGGCCACAACAGATTGATAACAGATCTCCAACAGCTTGCTGCACACATTAAAAGACCTAAGCTTCCTTAGGAAAAAAAAAAAGAGTCAGAATGCTTGCTTCTTTTCATTCAGCAGCACATTGAGCTGGCTGGTGATCCACAGCTTGTTATTTGGGTAACTGGTTCTGCATTGCCCTTACATATTACATTGACCCCTTCATAATTCGTCTTGTGTAGATCAGTAACATGCTGTAGTAAAAATGTCAAGCATGGCATGTTTATTGTATTGTGCCTCCAGATTCAGCAGAAAAATATGACCAGAGAGACATGGACAGACTACAAGAAGACAATTCCATGGTGGAGGGCTACCTGATGTGGCGGCTTTACGTTGTGGACGACACCTTGAAAATGATAGACGAGAGTTTCCGCTGGAGAAAAGAGTATGGCGTGAATGGTGAGGGCTCACATTGCTTCATGGACTCTTCCCTTCACACAAAATTTGTTTTCTAAAGCCACTCTGTTCGTCATACTATACCATCTGACTTCACACTAATAAATTATGAAGTTTACCGATTACAGCGTAAATGCTATCTTGACAGTCTTTTGCAGTTTGTTTCGTCAGCACAACAGCTGATGCAAGTGCTTAACAAAAACTAGTGCTTCCTGTCAAGGGGGCTGTTGCCTTGCTTAGTGGTTGGCAGTGTCTCTTTCTCTGTGCCTCTCAGGCTTGGTCCTGTACAGACTGCCATTGTGTGATAAATGTCATGAAAACACTGACAACAATACCCACTGTTAAAACATCCTCTGTCTTTTTTTATTAAGTAGATCCAATTTATCGAAAAGTTATTTTAGGGGAATACTGTTAAAGAGTTCTGTCACCAAAGTTAGAAGTCGTCCTTTTGTTGGTTATTTTACTCTGAAATCTAGTACTTTGACATGGCTGGGTCACATTCTCACAATGAAAGAACCTTGTCAGACTGGTTTCTACTTCTTTTTGCTATTAAATTTAGCTTACTGTACAAAAAATGATGTAGCAATAATGACCGCAGAATCAGTTTTCAGCTGGCATTGCGGTTTCAAAAGGTTGTGGTTAAGTGCTGCGTGCTATTGACGCAATCCTCATTTCTGCATGAATTATCTAATGATCTTGTTTTCCCCTCAGACCTCACTGAGAGCAGCATTCCCAAGTGGATGTTTGAGTCAGGCGCTGTCTTCCTCCATGGATACGACAAAGAAGGCAACAAGCTCTGTGAGCACATCTTTTTATGACACTCATGGTAGCCTCTTTCACACAGAAATGATGCAAAATTGCCATTTAGAAGTATATATCCCCCTGAGCCTTGTAGATTAAACATACAGTTCTGTAACAGTGTGCGCGTTTACACAATGACACAGTCATAGTTGTTGACCAGCAATAGTTGCTTTCAACACAACAGTGGGGCAAAAGTGAGTGTTGAGTGTGGAACTCTATATACCCTACACACAAGGTGTGTTGCGTCCTTCCATGTTATGCATTTTAAACTGGAAAAATTGCACCTCCCTCTCCGTGTCTGCGGCCTTTACACTTCAGGAGGGAAAAATATGTTGTTTGTATGAGTACTCTTTCATCCTGTGGGCATTCTGTTACATGCCAATAATTTGTCACCTCTCACTGTTTACAGTCTGGTTTAAAGTGAAGCTGCATGTGAAGGATGCAAAATCGGTCATAGACAAGAAGAAGTACGTGGCTTTCTGGTTGGAACGATACGTCAAGAAAGAACCCGGAATGCCCCTGACGGTTGTGTTTGACATGGCAGAATCTGGCATCGGCCATATAGTAAGTAATACTTGTTAAACAGATGCATTCATATTAAAAAAAAAAACGTGTCTCCACCAAGTCTTAAGTTATCGTCTTATTGCTGTGGGGCTCCCAGGGACTGATGCTCTTCAGTGGTTTTACTCCTTGGAGATTAAAATAACCTTTAAATCCCGCTGGTCCTTTTGAGGGGCTTTCTAATCCGTGGACTCTGTGTCACAGACGTGAGCTCCCTACTGAAGCTCTGGAGAAAACTAATGGGTTGAACACATAGACCAACGTGAGGAAGAAGCCTAAAAAAAAACAGCTCTGCAACATGCATATAAAGTGAGGAGTTTAGTAAATCCAAGCCTCTGCGCTGTTCAGTATGATCTCGTTAAGGCTTGTGGAGCACCTCGCCTGCATGGCAATGAGGATTCCTGCCAATTACAGAGCCCAGTCAGGGCGTAGGGCCTGCTTCTATTGATAAACTGTTTGCATGATGATTGCAGTCAACATGAAACGCTACGCTGAACATCCATCACAGACTCCTTCTGGCCCACAGCCATAAGGATTTTCAGAGCTGATTAGTCTGCCAATTATTTTTTTAATTGATCAATTGTGCGGCCTATACAGAAGATGGCGACACTTGTGAGTTTCCTAAAGGATAAAGTTTATTGTTCTGCAAAATGCATTACAATGATTATTCTCTGACACTGTTATATTTGTACATATATCTATTTGATTGGGCTCTTGTATTGGATCTTGTTACACCATGGAGGAATAATATAGTGGACCGAGAATACATGATTGTGCAATAGTTCTGTCCATAAGCAACTTTTATGGTGTCCAACAAAATAAGTGATTTTGAACAGTGTCATTTTCTTGCAGGACATGGACTTTGTGAAGTATGTTGTAAATTGCTTCAAAGTCTATTATCCTAAATTGCTATGTAAGTAAAACTTTTGTCACTTACAAAATCATTGTTTTAACTATGATTATAAAATTCACACATATCGTGTCTGTTTTCAGCGAAGATGATCATTGTGGAGATGCCTTGGATCATGAACGGTGAGAGCAAGTTGGCTCTAACATCTTAAAGGGAACTGCACTTTTTTTTTAATTTTGCCGATCATTCACGATCCTTATATAAGACAAGACCACATATGTTTTTATTTTTTTATGCATTCTAAATAGTAACTAAATGTGATCAAAAGTCTGCTTACAACGCAGCATAGGGGAGTCACTCTTTTCTTCCCATAATATCCATTTAAACATCCAAACACCTCTGTTAAGGTTTTGTATATACACTGTAAGATATATGTCATGTAGTAATAATATAATAATATTTATGTATTTTATTAATTTAAAAATTGCAGTATGTTTGCTTTTTCTACAACATCACTGATTATTACTCACTGTGGATTTCATCATATCCCCTCCCAAAAAAAAAAAAATCACTTACTGTACACCGTCTACTCTCATTAGGATGCTGACTGATAGAATCTTGTCATAGTCCCATTTTAGTTGAAGAATGACTCATCAAGCGTCATTTTGTCTCGCTCTCGCCATTTCCTGGTCTAAATAGGCCATCAAAGTTGACAAACTTTTCGAATTACACCATCTTCCTTCTACTATTCAGGTGAGAGTCATGATTTATGATCGCCAGTAAACTTCCACAAGCGAGGAAGCTGTTTACCACTCGATGATGTCAATATAAGCACACAAACTTGGGATCAAGGTTCGTCTGTGTTAGCGCTTATAATAACTTTATCATTAATACTTGGTTAATGTTCAAGTTGGGAAATGTAAATGGAGTATTGTTGGAGGTTTTTGGATGGTTATTTATTGGGTTTTATGGGTGAAATAGAGGACCTCCTATTTGCTTTGTTGCAAGCAGACTTTAATTTACGAGTTACAATGCATTAGAAAAAAAATACATCCATCTTCTTATCCTTCATAAGGATTGTGATCGATAGGCAACTTTAAAAAAAAAAAGGTGCAGTTCCCCCTTATGTTTCTTTTCTGATGTCTCATCTCAATGTCATTGTTTCTCTTTCGCATAGCTGCATGGAAGATTATAAAATCCTGGTTGGGACCGGAGGCCATCAGCAAGCTCAAGTTCGCATCCAGATCGGAAATCCAGTCGTATATCGATGCAGAGTACCTTCCACCTCACATGGGTGGAACGGTACGTTGTCATTTTTCTCTGTGTACTTTGACATATTTTGTAGTCCGCCACAATTTTTGGATTTATAAAAGCAGATTTTTGTTTGGACATCTCTTGAATTATATATATTTTTTTTAGGTTGAGTGAATGTGACTCATAATGTGGTCAACAAATAAATCAATGTGATAACATTGAGTAGATTTTCAAGTCTGACCACGTCGTGCATTAATACAAGATCTCTGGGTACATTACAGGATCCGTTTAAGTACAGCTACCCTCCTCTCCCCGATGACGACTTCCAGACGCCCATGAGCGACAACGGACCAATCGTCAGTGAGGATGAGATTGAGAGCAAGGATGGCGAGCTAGAGAGCAAAGATGGCCTTGAGTCCAGCTTTAACTCAGCAGAAGTTGTTGCCGTAAAGCCCAAAAAGGTACCTCTTCTGTTTTGTTTACAGATTGTGTAGTGTAGGTATGTTAATTTAACTTTGCGCTACATGATTGCTGGTTCTCGCATACATTTTTTCCAAGGATGTTTGGCTTTCTGCGTTCACATACTCAAACTTCAATCCAGGAGTACAGCATGTCTTTAGACTGCTCTGTGGAGAGGACTATGAATTAGGAGGCAGAGTAATGTTCAGATTTGAAATCTCCCAATGCCAGAGTGAAGGCGGCTTCTAACATGTTTGGCTTCTTTTTGTCATCTCACATGCATCCTTGTTTGAGCCAGTCAGGTGTTTGTTGGAAGGTGTTCTCCCAGGGTTGCGTGGTCTTGCTTGAAAACTTCTACAACTGCTGTCCACCTACTCTCTGGTTTCCCCGTGTCCTTGGAGCACTCTGCACTGCAGACCACTTATCTCATTCACTCTCTTCACTCATAGAGATCCAGCCACCAGCCTCGGAATCAATTTGGTTTCGTTTCCTTGCCGTGTGCAAAATAAGCCTGCATGGAATCCATGCCCGGGAGCAAGTTCATCATCATCAAACAGTCTTTTGATGTTTGCTATGGGGTTAATGTGATGCTGTGTCGACTTGGGCTTGACCCACATTTGTACTAGGCTATAGCTATAACAGAACGGCGGGATACAGAAACCATATTTACTGGAACCCTAAACTCCAATTACCTTCTAATCCCCAACAAACAAGGGCCACCATTGAGGCTGCATACCACATTGGTCATTCAAAACAGATTGAGATAACCAGGGAGATATGCAGATTCGCAAGTCATTAGCCTCATTTAAAAGCTGGGTTTGTTTGTATTTAGGCTGTAAATGATGAACACGAGGTTAGCGTGATAGCTTGTAACAAAACGATTTATAATTTGTTTCCAATGGACGTCAACTTAACCGCCTTAGGAGGAAGATACATTGGGGTAAACAGTGTGCTTAGGGGAAAAGTGTAACTTTCTCTGTCAATGTAATCATTGAACAGCAGCTTTCTAGCTCTCCACCCTTCAGAAGGGTACCAATAGTGTGCTACCTACATTCACATAGGATGTTTTAAAAATGCCTACCATACCAAACTCACCCAAACCATACAGTACTGCTTTGCGGAAACTTTGTTGGCACCTTTTACCTAGGTCACCAGTGTTCCACCATGCATTGATCGGTGGACTATCATCACTCCAGATTGAGTGATCGATTTTATGACAACAGGATTCTAAGACATCTGGATTGCAGTCCTGAATTGGTTTCAGCACGCTTTACTGCACATAATAAACATACCGTATTGAGCTAAACTCAGTGGTAATATGTCATAGGAAGGAGAAAACACTTCATTCAGGGTCCTCTCATCTGTGCTTCTTCTACACCAGTCTGCCGAGAAGGGCTTTTACCTCCACCTTCCATTTCTTCTTCAAGACAAGAAGATATCGTTGGGTTCTTGGTGACTTAATGACACCAAAGGAAGCTAATTGCCTCTCTTTCTCTTTTGAAACAAGGGCTGGAGGTGGTGAGGCAGTGTCGGATCACTGCACCCACACACGGCGTTCATTCTCTGCAAGATATCCGCAGGTGTTCTCACTGTGAGCGCATTTGCCAGATGCCGACCACTGACGCCGTCTTGGATGTCACATTTCAATTTGTCTCTACATTTTAGCGAGGAACCGACTACATTTCTGACATTTTTGCATTTTTAGGTGATTACGGCTACTGGATTGTCAAGCCTGGTATTTTTGCACAATCACCTGAAGACATTTCTGTGAACCACAACAACAATACAAACATTTTATTTTACAAGTTTTTAACTTCAAACCTCTCCTCCAAGTATGAAGTGAATTACTGTTTTAAAACAGTAGACAAAGTTGTCACAGTGAAGCACTAAATCTACCCCAAATGCCTCAGAGGCAAAGCACTAACAAACGCCCTCTGTGCCTCATGTCCAACACTATTATATCGTACCGGTCTGACGACCGCCAAGCACGTAGTGACTCCTGCCTCGGGCCTTATCAAAATGTACTGTAGCAGTAAGACACTCCAATTTACCAGCATTTCAGTCTTTAGACAACTACAACCAACGATCATTTGAAGTACTCTAACATGGGAATGGTCACCTGCTCTTTCTAATTGTTTCTTGTAATTAATTGTATTTGTATGCATTTAAAATGTTTTTGATTGAATCGCTTTCTTGAAGTTAGTTAAACATTTCATTTTATGTTTGAAAAAATCTGTAATCAGTATTTGTATTGTCTTTACAAATAAAGCAGCACCTTGGATCAGAGTTTCCCAAACTTAAGGTTCAGTTAGGTCATCACATTTTACAAGGTTGCTTATTGTCAGAATAATTGTTTATTTTGTTGATCATGATAAAGGGCTTTTTGATTGAAGTGTATTATTAATTAATTCAATTAGTTATGTTTATGTTAGAACAATAACAAGTTTTGAGAAAGTCCAAGATCATCATAATACTTTTTGATTCAAATCTTCTGTTTTACTTTATAACAGTAGCATGTGATACCTTCATCTACTCATTTTACTTCACTTTTGTCTGTATCAACTTTGCACTTTACAATGATGATTAATAAATGAAGATGTTTTAGCAGCTGTTTATCTGGATTTCTTCATTCTTCCACTTGCATAACTGCAATACGCTTTAGCTGACACTAATGTCAAACTTCCCCCCTGTGAGTCACTCACTTTCCCGTCACATGCAGGGTCAGATTACCTTTGCTTCCCCATCCCCAACCACGTGAACACAACAAAAACACACGAGCGGCCCACCCACCCACCTACCATCTGCTTTTACTGTCACGGAATTAATATTTTCAAAATAAACATCATGTCATGGTCTTGCGGTTTGTCTTGGGATGCTTGAGGTCAAAGTGTATGACGTTCATCCACATTATACTACTGATGCGTGTCGTTTTTGTTTTTCTTAAATTTCCAAGTAATGAAGTTCATCATAGTTCTGTGTTCTCAAATGTAAACTGCTTCTACGAAATGTTGACTGATTGTCGGGGGTCTCCACAGGGTGTTTTTAAAAAAAAATTTTATGAGCATGAGAAATAAAAACGTGACTTTGACCCAATTATTACACTTCATTACCTAACAGGACAGCAGATGTGGAGGCCAGGAGTTAAACATTGCGACACGACAAGGTTCTTGCCTCTCTAATTAAGTGTGCTCATTTCCTTTCAGGTGAATTTCATAGAGGACCAATTGAGGGCAGAGGACAACGATAAAGCAGAGAGCCGAACCAAAGGAGCCAGGAAACCTTTGACCACATTTAAAGGTGCCCTGTTGGACATCAGGTACTAACCACATCATCCATCAGCTTGTACTTAATGCCTGTACAGCAGGGCTTTTCAACTTGCGGCCTGGGAATGACACCATATCGGCCACAGTGTTCAGTCCAAAGTTGGGGATACAAACGATTTTGCAGCAAGTTCCTAAAAACCCTACAGTGCTCCTGTTGTGTAGAGGATCTTGGACCACTGTAAACACATTGGAAATCCTTGCATTGACATAATAACCTTGCTAGCAGACAAAACAGTAGGATCCAAACTTGTGATTTACATCACTGAGGGGATTCTCCAGGCACCTACAGTATTTGAGTCCTCTTACTTTTAGCAGTTATCTGAATTTGACCTCAAAATCAAATGTCTAGAGCAGGGGTCACCAACCTTTTTGAAACCAAGAGCTACTTCTTGGGTACTGGTTAATGCGAAGGGCTACCAGTTTGATACACACTTAAATAAATTGCCAGAAATAGCCAATTTGCTCAATTTACCTTTAATAAATAAATATATATATATATATATTTTAAAAAAATATATCTGTCATTCTGTTGTACATTTTTTTCCCTTTTACGGAAGTTTTTTTTGTAGAGAATAAATGATGAAAAAAACACTTAATTGATCGGTTTAAAAGAGGAGAAAACACAAAAAAAATGAAAATAAAATTTTGAAACATAGTTTATCTTCAATTTCAACTCTTTAAAATTCTAAATTCAACCGAAAAAAGTGAAGAGAAAAACTAGCTAATTCGAATCTTTTTGAAAAAAAAAAAAATTCAAATTTATGGAACATCATTAGTAATTTTTCCTGATTAAGATTAATTTTAGAATTTTGATGACATATTTTAAATAGGTTAAAATCCACTTTGAAATAAGATTTAAATTTGATTCTACAGATTTTGTAGATTTGACAGAATAATTTTTTTGAATTTTAATCATAAGTTTGAAGAAATATTTCACAAATTTTCTTTGTCGAAAAAACAGAAGCTAAAATGAAGAATTAAATTAAAATGTATTTATTATTCTTTACAATAATAAAAAAAATATATATATACTTGAACTTTGATTTAAATTGTCAGGAAAGAAAAGGAACGAATTTAAAAGGTAAAAAGGTATATGTGTTTAAAAATCCTAAAAGCATTTTTAAAGTTGTATTTTTTCTCTAAAATTGTCTTTCTGAAAGTTATAAGAAGCAAAGTAAAAAAATAAATGAATTTATTTAAACCAGTGAAGACCAAGTCTTTAAAAAATGTCCTTGGATTTTCAAATTCTATTTGAGTTTTGTCTCTTTTAGAATTAAAAATGTCGAGCAAAGCAAGACCAGCTTGCTAGTAAATAAATACAATTTAAAAAAAAAATTGCGGCAGCTCACTGGTAAGTGCTGCTATTTGAGCTATTTTTAGAACAGGCCAGCGGGTTACTCATCTGGTCCTTACGGGCTACCTGGTGCCCGCGGGCACCGCATTGGTGACCCCTGGTCTAAAGGATGCTGGTTGCCCAGACCAAACACAATAAGACTAAAAGTGAAGGGATGTGGTCCCCCAAACAATTTAGTTGCAGTGCAGTGCAACTTCAAATCCATCCATCCATCCATCCATCCATTCTTTACTGCTTGTCCATTTTGGGGTCGCGGGGGCTCGCTGGTGCTTATCTCAGCTGCATTTGGGGGGTACGCGGGGTACACCCTAGACAAGTCGCCACCTTATCACAGGCAACTTCAAATCATATTATTATAACTTCTCAAAACAATGCCCTCTGCTTTATGGAGACCATTCTCAGATTAAAGGGGTTGTTTGAAACCTTGACGCAGCTGCCTAGATGGCACCAACTTTCCAAGTGTTTTAAGCATTATATCCCAACCTCTGACAGCTTTAAACACATTAACTAGACTTTGTGTAACACATACACATGGGCTTTGTGTGTTGTTAGCTAATAATAGGGATTTGGCTGGATTTATGTTGCCTATGTGTAGGTGTGCACCCTCTGTAGGCTTGTGAGTTTGTTCGAGACAGCGATTTGCGATGAGAGGACTGACAAGCAATTTTTTTATTCATATAAGTAGCAAGTGTGAAAAATATAGACATTTTGTAAAATGTTTAAACCAATACTAGCATTATAATTTAGCTGGTGGTGTTCTTCTTATACCATTGTTCTTGTTATACCTTATTTTGGTTTGCAAAAAAAATACTTAAGGCATTTTGCAAACAGCCCCTTTAATTTTTGGTGTGCCATCCTCTTTAGTTAATAAAGGTCCATTGGGCTGCTAATTGACTGTAGTTGTATTTTAGTGTGACTGATACTACGCTGTAGACAGCTTCACCTCAGGATACAACACCTGCAGAGAAGACATGGCGTCTGTAAAGCTGTAGTTTACAGTCTAGTTAAGCGGGTTCTTGTGGTCTACATGACATGTAACGGTGGTTCCTTGGTCAACATTTTACATATATTATGTTTTACATACTGTTTTCAAGTGGCTTTCTGACTCTCTTCAGGATGTGATGTTTTGTGGGCAGTCCTATTAACAAGGCTCTACTTCGACAGTGTCTTCTTCCCGTTGCATCCATGTTGTAATTTTTAGTGCTTACATGGCAAGTTTAATGACAGATATAGATTAAAGCTGTATGCTAATTTGTATTACAAATGGCAACAGCGGAGGATGCATGTGCATGTACGAGCCAATCTGCCCCAACGCTAGACGATAGCGAAAAATAAGGACCTTATTGACTATATCATGGACGACAATGGTGGACGCAGGCAAAGCACTTTGGGTACATTTTTACCATACATGGAGATATCCGCTGACGTCACAGTTAGGAAAAACGTCACCAAATGGGCAAATTCCAAACAGATTGTTATAAATACAGTATCTCTGCAATGCTTCCACGGTTTGATACAACATTTTCAGGATTCATGCAGATAAAGTACAGTTAAAGTACCAATGATTGTCACACACACACTACGTGTGGTGAAATGTGTCCTCTGCATTTGACCTATCCCCTTGTTCACCCCCTGGGAGGTGAAGGGAGCAGTGAGCAGCAGCAGTAGCCGCGCCCGGGAATCATTTTGGGTGATTTAACCCTCAATTCCAACATTTGATGCTGAGTGCCAAGCAGGGAGCAAATGGGTCACAATTTTTATAGTCTTTGGTATGACTCGGCGGGGTTTTGATTTCACAACCTACCGATCTCAGAGTGGACACTCCACTAGGCCACTGAGCAGATCCATAAAGCACAACAGCAGGTACCAATAGGTAAGAAAAGTTGGTTTTGCATAATAGGTCTTCTTTAAAATAATGTGTGCTGTGCTGCATGCAGCATGCAAAAGCTGTGTGATACACTATAACATTGAATCTTCTACTGGAAAAAAAAAATCCTGGGGGAATGTTAATTATATTCTGATACAGTGGAACTTAGATTTACAAATGCCTCTCTATCCAAACTTTTTAGTTTAACTTTTAGATCAGGCTAAATATGCCTCTGTGCGAACCATGTTTCTGTACGAATGCTTCATTCAGGTGCCTGCGGGCAAGAAAGCAAGGCAAAACATCGTTGAGGGGGAAGAATCTTCCACTTCACTTGCTGCACAGGAAGAGTCACGTGTCAACACTCCTGCATGTGTGCCTTTTCTTAGTTGTTTTGCCTGTTGACAAGTTTCCTCCATTTTTCTAACTTGATAAGAGTCCCAAAAACTGTCTAGCGTGGAAAGAAGGAGCAAATCACTGTGGAGTAAAAAATAGACTATATGCAAGGAGTACATCCATGACACTCACAAGCTGACCACAGCACACAAAGTCAGTGTTTTTCAACCTTTTTTGAGCCAAGGCACTTTTTTTGTGTTGAAAAAATCCGGACACACACCACCAGCAGAAATCATGGAAAAACAAAACTCAGTTGACAGTAAAAAGTCGTTGTCACAATTGTTGGGTATGACTTTAAACCATAACCAAGCATGCATCACTACAGCTCTTGTCTCAAAGTAGGTGTACTGTCACCACCTCTCACATCATGCCGTGACTTATTTGGAGTTTTTTGCTGTTTTCCTGTGTGTAGTGTTTTAGTTCTTGTCTTGCGCTCCTATTTTGGTGGCTTTTTCTCTTTTTTTGGTATTTTCATGTCTTCCTTTGAGCGATATTTCCCGCATCTACTTTGTTTTAGCAATCAAGAATACATCAGTTGTTTTTATCCTTCTTTGTGTGGACATTGTTGATTGTCATGCTCGGTTGTACATTGTGGATGCCGTCTTTGCTCCACAGTAAGTCTTTGCTCTCGTCCAGCATTTTGTTTTTGTTTACTTTGTAGCCAGTTCAATTTTAGTTTCATTCTGCCTACCTTTCACTAAGATTCAATGCCTTTTCTTAGGCTCACTCACCTTTTGTTTATTTTTGGATTAAGCATTAGACACCTTTTTACCTGCACACTGCCTCCCGCTGTTTCCGACATCTACAAGGCAATTAACTACCGGCTGCCACCTACTGACAAGGACGAGTATTACACGGTTACTCTGCCGAGCTCTAGACAGCATGGACACTCAACAACAACACATCATTTGCACACTATAATTAGTAGTTTGCAAAAAATATTTTTCACCCAAATAGGTGAATTTAGATCATCTCCAACGGCACACCAGACTCTATCCCACGGCACACTAATGTACCGCGGCATAGTGGTTGAAAAACACTGCACTAAGTAGCCCCAGCAAGATTTAATTGTAAGGAGACTGGTAATTTGACATAGCAGACTCATATCACAGCAGAGGAAAGGAAACCATCTCTTCTCTCTTTACAGCACGGCCCCTCATTCTTACAAAGCACAAACACACAGACAGAGCTCCCCGCACAGTTCCTTCTCCTCCTGTTTGCTCCTTGCTCATCTGTTCTTTGCCGTTGTCATTGTAAATTTTACTTTAAATATTTATTATTGTTGCAGTATGGTTGTTAGAATTAAGGATTTTGTGATTTTGTTTGTGAGAGGTCACCATAGTGACTTCTGTGTGTGCGCGTTTTAATAGATTAGAGCAGGGGTCACCAACCTTTTTGAAACCAAGAGCTACTTCTTGAGTACTGATTAATGCGAAGGGCTACCAGTTTGATACACACTTAAATACATTGCCAGAAATAGCCAATTTGCTCAATTTACCTTTTAATTCTATGTTATTATTAATAAGGATATTTATCTTTGTGGAAACACTGATTATCTCACAATAAATATATATAGAAACAGATAAATATATTAAAAAAAATTGGGTATTTCTGTCTGTCAATCCGTCTTACATTTTTTTTCCTTCTACTGAAGGTTTTTTGTAAATAATAAATTATGAAAAAAAACACTTAAACGGGTTAAAAGAGGAGAAAACACGAAAATAATGAAAAATAATTTTGAAACATAGTTTATCTTCAATTTCGACTCTTTAAAATTCAAAATTCAACCAAAAAAAATGAAGAGAAAAACTAACTAATTCGCATCTTTTTGGAAAAAATTTAAAAAATAATTAGTCATTTTTCCTAAATGAGATTAATTTTAGAATTTTGATGACATGTTTTAAATAGGTTAAAATCCAATCTGCACTTTGTTAGAGTATATAACAAATTGGACGAAGCTATATTTCTAACAAAGACATATCATTATTTCTTCTAGATTTTCCAGAACAAAAACAAATAAAAAATTCAACACTTTGAAATAATATTTAAATTTGATTCTACAGATTTTCTAGATTTGCCAGAATATTTTTATTTTATTTTAATCATAAATTTGAAGAAATATTTCACAAATATTCTTAGTCGAAAAAAAGGAAGCTAAAATGAAGAATCAAATTCAAATGTATTTATTATTCTTTACAATAAAAAAAAATAAAAAAATATTTGAACATTGATTTAAATTGTCAGGAAAGAAGAGGAAGGAATTTAAAAGGTAAAAAGGTATATGTGTTTAAAAATCCTAAAATTATTTTTAAGGTTGTATTTTTTCTCTAAAATTGTCTTTCTGAAAGTTATAAGAAGCAAAGTAAAAAAATAAATGAATTTATTTAAACAAGTGAAGACCAAGTCTTTTAAAATATTTTCTTAGATTTTCAAATTCTATTTGAGTTTTGTCTCTCTTAGAATTAAAAATGTCGAACAAAGCGAGACCAGCTTGCTAGTAAATAAATAAAATTTGAAAAATAGAGGCAGCTCACTGGTAAGTGCTGCTATTTGAGCAGGCCAGCGGGCTACTCATCTGGTCCTTACGGGCTACCTGGTGCCCGCGGGCACCGCGTTGGTGACCCCTGGATTAGAGCATACAGCAGCTCATTGTTGTTGTTTTGACTTTTTTATTACATAAAAAGTTTATCCATTAACCATTTATGTTAAAGTCAAAGTACACTGATAGTCACACACACACTAGGTAAGGTGAAATTACCCTCTGTATTTGACTCATCCCCTTGTTCAACCCCCTGGGGGGTGAGAGGAGCAGTAAGCAGCAGCGGTGGCCGCGCTCGGGAATCATTTTGGTGATTTAACCCCCAATACCAACCCTTGATGCCGAGTGCC
>NC_084629.1:9127472-9311136 GCF_033978795.1 Nerophis ophidion
TGTATCCTCTTGTTGTGGGGCCAGACTGGCTCGTAAATGCACATGCATGTTGTTGCCATTTTTAATAAAAAAGTAGCGCATAGTTCAAATGTATATGTGCCAGTACACTGGAGATGATTGCGCTCAAAACTACAACAAGGCTGAAGGGATTGAGACACAGTCGAAGGGGGTTTAGCCTTAAAGAGGACTTCAGCACATAAATAAGACCTGCAAATGCTCTAAATTCCCAGCATCTTGTAGAAAGTCTCTCAAGAAGAAATCTACCTGCAAAGCGGGCAGCACAAGCTCCCTGTAAACGTTTTTTTTTAAAACAAACAAACCTGTAGGTGTCCCAATACTTATGTCTACATATTTGAATGTTTCAAAGGCCCATATTTGTGTGAGCACACACGTTCTGCACAATATTAACCCTCATTGACGCATGTCTAGGTCTGTTTTTCAGCGCATATCAGCTTTGATGTGAGAGATCTTGACAGCTCAAGGCTCCAAATCATGCCAATAAACACAGTGAAATGAGCCTTTAATGCAGCGATGTTTCTGAGCGGTGTTAGTTTTTAATTCAAGGCCAGGGGCAGCCCAGGAGAAAGGAGTGTGGGGAAGGGGACTGCTTTGATCGCCTGTATCTCCAAAGCTTTGCTCAGCTCCAAGACCCTCCCTTGAGCTGTAGCGAGTGCTTTACCGTGGGCAAATAACACTTCACCATGACATGAAAAAGAAGAAAATAAATACAGAAAGGCTTAAAAAGCTTCAAATGATAATGTATTTGCTAGCTTTTATGTTCCCTGCAGAATACAGCAAGTGTTTTATGAGCATATGTGTCTGTAAGATAATGAGAATGTGGGCGTTTTGTCACAGATTTTCCCAAATGAGCACTTTCCTGTCTCGATCTGATAAGTTTTGCAAGGGCCTCTACAGTGGCTACAACATTCTGAATATTAGAAAAAGGCAAAATATGAGAACAACTTTCAGTGCGACAAAGTACAGTTATACACTACTGGAAACTACAACATCATAAACATACACTAAACAGAATTAAATCAATTTGTCCCTCCTGTGAAATCAGGCGAATAGGAATAATCTATTCCAGGGTTGACTTGTGTCCATCCCCTGATGGGGACATTTTTTTATGTGGTTGCAGTGCAGATTTTACATATAGCAAAGTGTAAAACGTAATAAAAACAATGAAAAAGTTGAATGATGATAAAAATGCAAAATGTTCAAGTAACATTTTAACATTCGTAATGGCACTAAAAGTGCAAAAATAAGTCTGCCACTGGTAAAAGTACAGACCAAACCAAGAACACAAAACACAGCAGATACAGGACCATTTTTGTAACATTGGTAAATAGCCAACTACTTAAAAGCATTATTACCTCTGATAAGTTCATTGTAAACACCAGTACAAGTATTACACGCAAACATCTGAGTCGCAACATTTTAAAGCACATGCAGAGATACATAAAGATGCTGGATGCTTACCACTCATTGTACTTCAAATGCAGCTACCGCCATTTTAAGTTCATAAAAAGAGGTTCCCTACAGCCACAGCCCGTAATGACAATAATTTTTGATCTGGCGCCTTTAGAAACCCTGGCATTTTTTTTGCTTTTTGGACTATACTCCTGATTTTGGTTAATTGAATACAGTATTTACAGTATATACGGTGCCATGGATGGCCGCCATCGAGCTGTACTCTTTCGTTGTTGGTGTGTTTTTCTTTGTTTCTTGCATTGAACAGAGAGAGCACAGGCTACCAAGTCAAATTCCAACAATGTGGGTTCAGATCAGGGCTTGTTGTTGGATACAAAGGATTATGGGTATTTTTTGTGTTGCGTTTATGTTGTGTTACTGGGAGGATGTTCTCCCGAAATGTGTTTGTCAATCTTGTTTGGTGTGGCTTCACAGCGTGGCGCATATTACGAAGTGTTAAAATTGTTTATATCACAACCATTAGTGTACTCTGTGTCACCCAGTATGCCTTGCAGTCGTGTGCGTGTGTCTGCATAAACCACACACAACATGATGCTGGATTGACAAGCAGTTTGAACATGCTATAGAAGGCGACAAAGTCAATGGCTTCATAGCACGCCTTAATACTTATCTGGGTGACTGCCGGCAGTCATTCTAGAGAATATTAGTGTCTCCTATTGTCTTCTTTGCTTTGTGACTCGGGTCTTAAATAGCTCTTTGAATGGCAAAGGATATCGATCCCGGAACCATGTATATCAAATATTTCCGGATGGTTTAACCCCCACCCACCCGAATCTAATTAAAATCAATTTTTTCGTCATGTCACCCGCCCAACCCGCGGTTTATTTGCGGACTCCGCGGATGAGACCGCAAACCGCACATCTCTAGTGAGTGTGTTAAAAATACTTGGTCAAAATAGTTTTTTTCTGATTCTGATATTGTTATATGTTGAATACTTTTAACCGATTACTGTAGTTGAAATTTACTTGTACCGAAACTGGATTCTCCACTTGCACGCACCCATTTTGTTGTTGTGATAACACGAGTGAGTGGGCGAAAGACTCTATGCTTGTTATAATGTGGCTGTGTTGATTTAGCATAGTGGCGCTGAAATGAGCTCTGCTTTGTCATTTGTCAACACTATCTGAGTTGACCTATCCTAAACCAACAATAACTCAGTGGGTTTTTTTTTATGTCACAATACAATAGATGGCTTTCTGGAAGTTTATTTAGTATTTTATTCTGGATTATTCCCTCTGGGTACTCCGGCTTCCTCCCACTTCCAAAGACATGCACCTGGGGATAGGTTGATTGGCAACACTAAATTGGCCCTAGTGTGTGAATGTGAGTGTGAATGTTGTCTGTCTATCTGTGTTGGCCCTGCGATGAGGTGGCGACTTGTCCAGGGTGTACCCCGCCTTCCGCCCGATTGTAGCTGAGATAGGCACCAGCGACCCCAAAGGGAATAAGCGGTATGAAATAGATGGATGGATGGATTATATACACTGCATTCAAAATATAAGTGCAATATGATGTTTGTTCTTCCAGGTGCCCTGCACTTGATCAAGCATCAAAAATACTAAAGTCGATGGGCTATTTTGTAGGGCTTCCTAAACTCAAAGTGCGGTTCTTGTGTCACATGTTGTTGGTCACGAACCCCAAGATGCAGAAAAGGAAAGGCTTTGTCCAGGGAAACATGACTTATCCATCCATCCATTTTCTACCGCTTATTCCCTTTGGGGTGACGGGGGGTGGTGGTGCCTATCTCAGCTACAATCGGACGGAAGGCGGTGTACACCCTGGACAAGTCGCTATCTCATCACAGGGCCAACACAGATAGACAGACAACATTCACACTTACATTCACACACTAGGGCCAATTTAGTGTTGCCAATCAGTTTATCCCAAGTTGCATGTCTTTGGAAGTGGGAGGAAGCCGGAGTACCCGGAGGGAACCCACGCATTCACGGGGAGGACATGCAAACTCCACACAGAAAGTTCCCGAGTCTGGGATTGAACCCAGGACTACTCAGGACCTTCGTATTGTGAGGCAGACGCACTAACCCCTCTGCCACCGTGAAGCCCTGAAAACATGATTTAATGTCCATCACATAAAGGAAAAAAAACACATACCAGAAACCAGGAACAGCCAAACTGGAAAATGGGAAACAGGATCCAGCAAACAGGAACTAGGAACAAAAAGACAGCATGCTGCAAACAGCTACAGGTTCAACAACAAGTATTAATGACAATAATCCAGCCCGGAGTGGAGGACAAAGCAGGTTTAAATAGCAGGTGGCTGATTGACACCAGGTGTGGCCAGGTGCCAATCAGCCGCAGCTGAGGGTAAGCAGCACTAATGAAGACAATCAGGAAATAACCAAAATAAGAGCGCTGACAGGAAATGACAGAGGAAACACCAAAACATAATTAAACTGTCAGGGACAAGCCTGACATCTTGGTGCGCACTGACACTTACGTTGAGTGAGAGTGTCGTAATCCGCGCAGTTGTGAACATTTTTCACTTCAGCAGATGGGAGATCCACCCATTTTCTACTGCTTATTCCCTTTTTGGGATCGCGGGGGGCGCTGGCGCCTATCTCAGCTACAATGGGGCGGGAGGCGGGGTACACCCTGGACAAGTTGACACCTCATCGCAGGGCCAACACAGATAGACAGACAACATTCAGACTTACATTCACACACCAGGGCCAATTTAGTGTTGCCAATCAACCTATCCCCAGGTGCATGTCTTTGGAAGTGGGAGGAAGCCGGAGTACCCGGAGGGAACCCACGCATTCACGGGGAGAACATGCAAACTCCACACAGAAAGATCCCGAGCCTGGGATTGAACCCAGGACTGCAGGACCTTCGTATTGTGAGGCAGACGCACTAACCCCTCTGCCACCGTGAAGCCCTTAGAATAGGGATAAATGTGTCCAAAAAAGACCAGAAAAAAATTGCTAGATATGTCATTCGTTGAGGGGTGGGAATACTCGCTAAATATAGCGACAAAGTCGTTAAGTTGGCAACGCTGATGTCAGAGTAACGACAAGCTGCATTCACAGACAGTCCCATTATGATGTGTTTATGAGTGACATGCACCTGGGGATAGGTTGATTGGCAACACTAAATTGGCCCTAGTGTGTGAATGTGAGTGTGAATGTTGTCTGTGTTGGCCCTGTGATGAGGTGGCGACTTGTCCAGGGTGTACCCCGCCTTCCGCCCGATTGTAGCTGAGATAGGCACCAGCGCCCCCCGCAACCCCAAATGGAATAAGCGGTAGAAAATGGATGGATGGATGGAGTGCGTGCGAACATGAAGCAGTGTTGGTAAACGAGCTATTGGGCAGGATTTCCACTTCAGTCCATGAGGCTGCTTCACACGTTGATACAATTTTAAATTTTTTTTTTTGCTCAATACAGCCCAGCTGAAGAGCTCAGTTTTGGCTCTGGAGACACAGAGAAGAAAAGCCTCATTATCCTGAGCAACGTGACCAAAAACCCGCTGGCATTTAAGGTGAGCACACGCTACTTGCAGATTATTCATGCTAGAAAGTATTGACTTATTTTACGTCACGTAGCAGGCATTCACAACAAATGGTAGCTCTAATGGCGGTTCCTCTACATGACAGGTCCGTACCACGGCACCTGAGAAGTACAGAGTGAAGCCCAGCAGTAGCACTTGTGAACCCGGCGGCTCGATCGATATAGTGGTCTCCTTGCATGGAGGTACTTGTTTTAGTTCACTGGACATGATCAAATCCGCTTAAGTGAGGACGCCTATTCCCTACTCCCTCGCTACGTCTAAGCCGCATCAAACCGTAGTGTTGTTTTGAAAGACAGGCCTCCCGTGGCCTACAGTTTGCTCTAAAAGCTTTCATTTACTGCAGGTTCTCAGGCGTCCCCCCAGGACCGGTTCTTGGTGATGGCTGCTGAGATGGATAATGTAGGATCCCAAGAACTGGCTCAGTTTTGGAAAGAAGTACCAAAAGCTAGGATTATGGAGCACAGGTACAGTTACAGTACATAGCTTGTTTGTAGTGACTTGAGAAGGTCTTTCACCTGAGATGGTCTTTCTCCTTGCAGGTTACGCTGCCATGTGCTGGAGAGTGTTAAATTGGCAGGAAGCTCTCTGAAGGGCGGTGTGGCTGACACTGGAAACAGCCAGGACGTAAACACAGCGGTAATTTTGAAAGACGTATCTTGTGTTAAATTGCAGTTGTTCTTTTTGGACACTAAATTATGTACACCACCAGTAAGGGACCTCATGCATGCCCTGGAAATGCGATTAATATGCTCGTGTCACACTGTCATCATTAAAGGCCAAGTGAAATGAGATTTTCTTATTTAAACGGGGATAGCAGGTCCATTTTATGTGTCATACTTGATCATTTCACGATATTGCCATATTTTTGCTGAAAGGATTTAGTCGAGAACATCGACGATAAAGTTCGCAACTTTTGGTGCTGATAAAAAAAGCCTTGCCTGTACCGTAAGTAGCAGACGATGTGCGCGTGACGTCACGGGTTGTGGAGCTGCTCACATCTGAACATTGTTTACAATCATGGCCACCAGCAGCGAGAGCGATTCGGACCGAGAAAGCGACGATTTCCCCATTAATTTGAGCGAGGATGAAAGATTCGTGGATGAGGAAAGTGAGAGTGAAGGACTAGAAAAAAGAAAAAAAAGGACTATACAGTGGGAGCGATTCAGATGTTATTAGACAAATTTACTAAGATAATTCTGGAAATTCCATCTGCTTATTGTGTTACTAGTGTTTTAGTGAGATTACATGGTCGTACCTGTACAACCCGCACCTATCTTCAACACCAGTCGACGGATGATGGCGATGCCCATCTCTGCCCTTCGCAAGGGACCCTCTTCGAAACACGATCTTTCGAAATATATGCTGCGTAATACACTGCACTTTGTGTGTGTGGTCCAATCCAACCGTGTTCGCTTGACCCCTCTGTTCCATAGTAAAGTTTCACCGTCATCTTTCGGGATTGTAAACAATGAAACACCGGCTGTGTTTGTGTTGCTAAAGGCGGCCGCAATACACCGCTTCCCACTTACAGCTTTCTTCTTTGACGTCTCCATTATTCATTGAACAAATTGCAAAAGATTCAGCAACACAAGTGTCCATAATACTGTGGAATTATGCGATGAAAACAGACTACTTATAGCTGTGAACGGTGCTGGAACAAAATGTCCTCTACAAAACACCTGTTTAAGCATGATACTTCCGCTCGAAATTTAAAATTGCAAATTAGTAAACTAAACCGGCCGTATTGGCATGTGTTGCAATGTTAATATTTCATCATTGATATATAAACTATCAGACTGCTTGGTGGGTAGTAGTGGGTTTCAGTAGGCCTTTAAAAATCATAGCATCATACAAGCACAAATAGAAGCATCTCTTACTAGTAAAACATATAAACAATAAAAATTAAAGTTACCACTTTAAGATGCTCACTGAACTCCCAATAAATGCAAATATTTCGCAATAAGACTTTTGAGTCATACTGTCCTAACATTTTGTGACTTACAGTAGATGTTGCATTCCTATTACAAATAGGTCTCAGTATGATGCAAACTCTACCCACAGAAATGATCTTATAAAAAGCCAGAATATTTCATACTGATCTTGTATTGAGTCTCATTAGACTGTGCATGTGCACCTAATGTTGACGATGATATGGACGTATTATTGACATTGTATTTTCATAACGTGTTCCAAAGATAGCCCCCAATCCCTAGATTAGCACTTAGTAAGGGAATGCTTTCGTTGTTTGCAGGAGCTACACATTTTCTTACCACCATTTTATTTTCATTTACTCTTTAGCCTGTGGACAAGCGAGGCGGCGTGACTGACTCCCCCTTCTCCAAATTACTTTCTAAATGTCTCTCTAATTGATTTTAGAAATCAATATGAGGACAGATTGGAAGCTTAATAAACTCATTAAAATGGAGTTACATAGTTGTTGTTTGTTTGTTTACACACAAACTGACCACTCCGGTACACGTTGCCTTGTTTTTCCACTCTTTATGCTACACTAAATGCTTTCCTAATTAACATCAGGGTTTCCCCTTAATGTATTTAAATGTGGTGTGCCGCCACGGTGTTTTTATTACCACCTCTACTTGAAAATATACGATTTTTTTTTTTACTTGAAAACAAATTAAAGTAATATAATATATTGTAGCCCCCAGAAGAAATCACACAAAGTCAGACGCTATTTGTAACTCCTATGATCTTATGATAACAATATCTCCCGTGTAAACACTTTCGTCTTGTCAGTCCGTGCTTCCCTGGACACAAAACACTTCCTCATTCTCCGCCAATCACATTTCATGCACGGACGGTGTGTTTGCAAACATGTCAAAAGCTGACATCAAATCCAAACCACACGAACATTAAACATTAAAATTAACTGGTCCTTACAGTACAAACTGATACATATATATATATATATATATATATATATATATATATATATATATATAGAATATTATTTGTGCACTATTGACAAGTGATGTACAGAAAACTTAATCACCGAAAACCACTCTATTGAAACCGGATGTAAACAAAACGCACACCATTGCAATGTGGGTGTAATTTTTATATGTATTGCAAATATACCCATGGAAAGCCATCTACAAAATGTGCAAATATTAAAAGGACTGGCAGCTTTCAAAAAGAGAAAGTTCAACTAGAGCAACAGCGCCAAGCAAGTGTGACGTAATGCTCGCTGCAGCACTCTTCTTTCTTCTTTCCTCACTGCTTTAGAAGTATTGCTACAAGGAATAAGTACATTACTTTAACAACAACAAAACAATGTTTAATTTTCCTGAAGTAATCAATAAAGTACTATCTATCCGTCTATGTTGAAGGCCTACTGAAACCCACTACTACCGACCACGCAGTCTGATAGTTTATATATCAATGATGAAATATTAACATTGCAACACATGCCAATACGGCCTTTTTAGTTTACTAAATTGCAATTTTAAATTTCCCGCGAAGCGTCTTGTTAAAAAGGTCGCGGTATGTTGACGCGTGCGTTTGACGTCACCGGTTGTAGCGGACATTTTTTTACAACCCGATCCAAGCTATTAGTAGTCTGTTTTAATCACATAATTACACGGTATTTTGGACATATGTGTTGCTGAATTTTTGGCAATTTGTTCAATTAATAATGGAGAAGTCAAAGTAGAAAGATGGAGGTGGGAAGCGGTGTATTTGCAGCTGCCTTTAGCATCAAAAACACAGCCGGTGTTTCCTTGTTTAAAATTCCCGAAGGTGAAGCTTTACTATTGAACAGAGCGGTCAAGCGAACATGGTTCCCGACCACATGTCAACCGGCAGGTTTTGGTGAGAAAATTGTGGTAATAGGTCGGCTCTTACCGTAGTTATGAGCGGAGCTTGTGTCCTCCTGCAGCTGCGGGGCTTCACTCAGAGACACTGGTGGTCACCACACCCGTGGCCACACCCCTCCGACTTTCAGGTACCATATAATCTCACTAAAACACTTGTAACACAATAAGAAGATAAGGTTTTTTCCAGAGTTGTCCTAGTAAATGTGTCTAATAAGATCTGAATCGCTCTCACTGCCTTCGCCTTTTTTTTTTTTAAACCTTTTTTTTAAACCTTTTTTTTTGTTTTGTTTTGGGGGTTTTTCTAGTCCTTCACTCTCACTTTCCTCATCCACAAATCTTTCATCCTCGCTCAAATTAATGGGGAAATTGTCGCTTTCTCGGTCCTAATCGCTCTAGCTGCTGGTGGCTATGATTGTAAACAATGTTCAGATGTGAGGAGCCCTACAACCCGTGATGTCACGCGCACATCGTATGCTACTTCCGGTACAGGCAAGGCTTTTTTATTAGCGACCAAAAGTTGCAAACTTTATCGTCGATGTTCTCTACTAAATCCTTTCAGCAAAAATATGTCAATATCGCAAAATGATCAAGTATGACACATAGAATGCACTTGCTATCCCCGTTTAAATAAGAAAATCTAATTTCAGTAGGCCTTTAAATGGAAGTCATGGGCAAATGCGCTTTAGACAGGTTTTGTATACATTCTTAGCTATTACACAAGCGTAAAGAGAACTCATAATAGGTGCAAAAACCGTACCTTAACTTTTATAAAAAGTAGCAAAGTGAATGGGGAGGCTGCAGTCTCATCAATTCGTAGAAGTGTTGATAAAAAGACACAAAGAGCGAAAGTTAGAAGGTAATCTTTAGTTGAACTTAAAGGCCTACTGAAAGCCACTACTACCGACCACGCAGTCTGATAGTTTATATATCAATGATGAAATATTAACATTGCAACACATGCCAATACGGCCTTTTTAGTTTACTAAATTGCAATTTTAAATTTCCCGCGGAGTTTCTCGTTGAAAACGTCGTGGAATGATGACGCGTATGTTTGTGAGGGGACATTTGGAAGGGGCATATTACCTCAGCACCACTTACGGCTAAAAGTCGTCTCTTTTCATCGCATAATTACACAGTAATTTGGACATCTGTGTTGCTGAATCTTTAGCAATTTGTTCAATTAATAATGGAGAGTATAAAGAACAATGCTGTTGGTGGAAAGCGGTGTATTGCAGCTGTCTTTAGCACCGAGACACAGCCTGTGTTTCTTTGTTCGTTGTGAAGTTTTAACACAGAGCGGTCAGGCGAACATGTTTCTCTGCGTCAATCAGCATGTTTTTGGATGGGAAAATTGTAATATTAAGTCAGCTCTTACCGGAGACATCAGTGGATTATGCGTCCTCCTGCAGTAGCTGTCAAAAAAGGCAGCTGTGATCTTGGCTCCTCGGCTTCTCTCTGAGACACTGGCGTGTTCACCGCAGCCACCCGACTTTGAGGTATGTCTTTAGAATCTCACTAAAACACTATTAAAACAATAAGCAGATAAGGGATCTTCCAGAATTATCCTAGTAAATTTGTCTAATTACATCTGAATCGTTCACACTGCCGCCGCCCGGAGCCGTCGCTTTTAATTTATTATTATTATAATTTTTTTTTTATAGTCCTTTGCTATCAATATCCTCATCCTCGAATATTTCATCCTCGCTCAAATTATTGGGGAAATTGTCGCTTTCTTGGTCCGAATAGCTCTTACTGCTGAGGATGTGAGAAGCCCTACAACCGGTGAAATCATGCGCACATCGTCTGCTACTTCCGGTAAAGGCAAGGCTTTTTTATTAGCGACCAAAAGTTGCGAACTTAATCGTCAATGTTCTCTACTAAATCCTTTCAGCAAAAATATGGCAATATCGCGAAATGATCAAGTATGACACATAGAATGGACCTGCTATCCCCGTTTAAATAAGAAAATATCATTTCAGTAGGCCTTTAAGCTACATTGAGCTCTTTCAGGAAATTGCCTGGTGGAGGTTCCAACTTTAGGCGTATAATTTTCCAGAATTCTAGCCTTAGGTGTGGTAGATTTTAGAATTTCTGCTGTGTACTTCTTTGTTCTTCATGTGCCTTAACCTTCTATCCTTTCCAGAGCTTACAGTAAGTCCAGGTTTTCCTAAATAATTTGGTTTGTCTCGCCAGCTCATGCGATTGATGGCCAGCAACTGCAGGCTGGAGCAAAACATCAACACGTGTCTGTGGATCCAGAAGGTTCTCGTTGGCTTGGTCGTCGGTCTGTTCGTGCTAAACCTGTTCTGCATTCATTTGCTGACTACGTCACAGCAGCCATCTTGACCTGACGCCCTTTGAAGAAGAAGAAGAAGAAGCAGCCACCTGAGGGCACATATGCCCCTCCCTCTTTCTCTCTGTTGCCATGGTGAGAGGAGTTAGCGCCAAATTGAGGGGTATGACACTTTTAATGACCTCACAGCATTTTTTTTTATGCTGATTATTATTATAACAAAATTGTATTTATTGCAAAATAACATGTAGGGAAAGTTTATTTTTGTGATCACATTGTACAATATTTTATATGATATTCTACCGCAGATATTACAATAAACTCTTGTCAGGAAAACTCATTTTGTTCAGGCGCTCTTAAAGAAGCACATTCAGCCGCATGTGTCTAATTGAAAACACGGCCATGTTGGAGCCAAAGCTCTCCACTCGGAGAGCGAAGAACCACTGGAGATCTCCGTGTCTCCATTTCTTTTAATTAGCCAGCACCGGCCCACTGAATATACACGAGCAATTTGTAGTGAGTGCGAGAACGCGGTGCGCATCCCCCCCACCTCGTGGCTTATTGACAATCCACAATATCTATAACAAGATCCGAGCAATCAGGACACGAGGAGCTATCACAATTTGGTTTATTAACATGTACCGCAGTGTTGTGCTGCCCAAACGCGCTCCAGTGGTGATTGCAATGATTCAGGCAATAATGAGCAAACTAATGGCGTGTTGATTACACGGTTGTTTGGGGGACCTGCGTTGTCTAACCTACTTAAGTTTCAACTTTTCAGATGCTTCTTTCGTCGCACGCTAATCTGGAAACTTTTCTGGATGCAAAACCTGATGTGGGAGCTGAGCCGAGGATGTCGTTGTGGCCGTTGGGGCGGCATAGCTCGGTTGGTAGAGCGGCCGTGTCAGGAATTTGCGGGTTGCAGGTTCGATTCCCGCTTCTGGCATCCTAGTCACTGCCGTTGTGTCCTTGGGCAAGACACTTTACCCACCTGCTCCCAGTGCCACCCACACTGGTTTAAATGTAACTTAGATATTGGGTTTCACTATGTAAAGCGCTTTGAGTCACTTGAGAAAAGCGCTATATAAATATAATTCACTTCACTTCACTTGTGCAGCCCTTTGAGACACTCGTTATTTAGAGGCCTACTGAAATTAGATTTTCTTATTCAAACGGGGATAGCAGGTCCATTCTATGTGTCATACTTGATCATTTTGTGATATAGCCATATTTTTGCTGAAAGGATTTAGTAGAGAACATCGACGATAAAATTTGCAACTTTTGGTCACTAATAAAAAAAAGCCTTGGCTTTACCGGAAGTAGCAGATGATGACGTCACCGGTGTGAGGGCTCCTCACATCCTCACATTGTTTCTAATGGGAGCCTCCAGCAGCAAGAGCTACTCGGACCGAGAAAACGACAATTTCCCCATTAATTTGAGCGAGGATGAAAGATTTGTGGCTGAGGATATTAATAGCGAAGGACTAGAAAAAAGAAAAAAAAGGAAATTGCATTGGAAGCGATTCAGATGTTTTCAGACACATTTACTAGGATAATTCTAAGAAATCCCTTATCTTTCTATTGTGTTGCTAGTGTTTTAGTGAGTTAAATAGTACCTGATAGTCGGAGGAGTGTGTCTACGGGTGTGTTGACCCCAGTCTCTGAGGGAAGTCACGGCAGCTGCATGGACGGCGAAAGATCCGCAGATCTCCGGTAAGAGGCGACTTTCTACCACAATTTTCTCACTGAAACCTGCCGGTTGACAAGCGGTCGGGATCCATAGTAAAGCTTCACCTCTGGGAATTTTAAACAAGGAAACACTGTGTGTTTGTGTGGCGAAAGGCTAAAGCTTCCCAACTCCATCTTTCTACTTTGACTTCTCCATTATTAATTGAACAAATTGCAAAAAATTCAGCAACACAGATGTCCAAAATACTGTGTAATTGCGCCATGAAAAGAGAGGACTTTTAGCCGCAAGAGGTGCTGCGCTAAAATGTCACCTCCAACCCGAGACGTCATCATACGCGTTTTCAACAAGAAACTCCGCGGGAAATTAAAAATTGTAATTTAGTAAACTAAACCGGCCGTATTGGCATGTGTTGCAATGTTAATATTTCATCATTGATATATAAACTATCAGACTGCGTGGTCGGTAGTAGTGGGTTTCTGTAGGCCTTTAGGGCTATATAAGTAAACATTGATTGATTGATAAAACTTGCATTAGTTGCGTTTTAGACCATTTGGGTTGAACAGTGCATGCGGGAAGTATTCACAGAGCTTCACATTTTCCACATTTTGATTTGTTAAAGCAGGGGTCTCAAACTCAATTTACCTGGAGGCCACTGGATGCAGAGTCTGGGTGAGGCTGGGCCGCAAGAAAAGATTTCTTTTAAAAAATGTTGCATACTCCTCAGCATGTCTAGTTGTATAACGACGTTTCAAATTGTATCCCTTGTGCACCGCAACTTTCTGTCTGCAAATAAGACACGTCGGGGTGCCGATGTGCTCAACAAAGAAATATTGCATCTCCCAACTTTTCCTAGAATAGTCTTTGCACATCACTAATCCTTCTCTTCACTGCAAGCTTTGAAAAAGACATGTTTGGGTTTGTGGAATGTATTTGTATTTCGCCGACGCACGGAGAATAATGTTATTTCCGCAATGTGTGTCGTTCCGCTTTTCCTCCCTACAGCAACACGGCGGTCGGCAGATAATAGCCGAGAAAGTACTGGGTTATCGAGCGCAAAAAAGTGACGGCTCCCAGAGTGTTATCCGGGCGTCATATAGAAATGCAGTGGGGCAAAAAAGTATTTAGTCAGCCCCGATTGTGCAAGTTGTCCCACTTAAAATCATGACAGAGGTCTGTAATTTTCATCATAGGTACACTTCAACTGTGAGAGACAGAATGTGAAAAAAAAAATCCAGGAATTCACATTGGAGGAATTTTAAAGAATTAATTTGTAAATTATGGTGGAAAATAAGTATTTGGTCAACCATTCAAAGCTCTCACTGATTGAAGGAGGTTTTGGCTTAAAATCTCGCGATACATGGCCCCGTTCATTCTTTCCTTAACACGGATCTATTGTCCTGTCACCTTAGCAGAAAAACAGCCCCAAAGCATGATGTTTCCACCCCCATGTTTCACAGTAGGTATGATGTTCTTTGGATGTAACTCAGTATTCTTCTTCCTCCAAACACGACGAGTTGAGTTTATACCAGAAAGTTCTATTTTGGTTTCATCTGACCACATGACATCCTCCCAATCCTCTGCTGTATCATCCATGTGCTCTCTGACAAACTTCAGACGGGCCTGGACATGCACTGGCTTAAGCATGGGGGCACGTCTGGCACTGCAGGATTTGATTCCCTGTCGGCTAGTGTGTTACTGATGGTGACCTTTGTTACTTTGGTCCCAGCTCTCTGTAGGTCATTCACCAGGTCCCCCCGTGTGGTTCTGAGATTTTTGCTCACCGTTCTCATGATCATTTTGACCCCACGGGATGAGATCTTGCGTGGAGCCCCAGATAGAGGGAGATTATCAGTGGTCTTGTATGTCTTCCATTTTCTCATAATTTCTCTCATAGTTGTTTTATTGACACCAAGTTGCTTGCTTATTGTAGATTCACTCTTCCCAGTCTGGTGCAGGTCTACAATTATTTTCCTGGTGTCCTTCGACAGCTCTTTGGTCTTGGCCATAGCGGAGTTTGGAGTCTCACTGTTTGAGGCTGTGGACAGGTGTCTTCTATACAGATAACGAGTTCAAACAAGTGCCATTAATACAGGTAATGAGTGGAGGACAGAAGAGCTTCTTAAAGAAGAAGTTACAGAGATCTTCCTTGTTTGAAGTGACCAAATACTTATTTTCCACCATAATTTACAAATAAATTCTTTAAAATTCTTACAATGTGAATTCCTGGATTTTTTTTCACATTCTGTCTCTCACAGTTGAAGTGTACCCATGATGAAAATTACAGACCTCTGTCATCATTTTAAGTGGGAGAACTTGCACAATCGGTGGCTGACTAAACACTTTTTTTCCCCACTGTATTTGTAGTGTTCATCTTGTGAGGCAATGCATGTTAAACAAAAATAAAACTAATAACAGTTTGGATTGGTCCAGGTTATCGGGGACTGTTATTACTGACGGACAGGTGTCGCGGTGTAACTGCAGCCAGGCATGTAAGAAAACCCTCGTCTCCATGGCAAACTCTCTGTCGCTCTCACTCATTCGCCGCTTTTCCACCAACGCAGGGGTAGGCAACCCAGAACGTTGAAAGAGCCATTTTGGACCCAAATGACACAATGCTGTCCAGCGCCATTCATATAAAACTTGCGGGCCGCACTAACATTAAACTTTCATATTAAGGTGGGGGCCGCCAAATAACGTCTCGCGGGCCGCAGACCCCTGTGTTAAAGCCTTATTCCAAAATGCAATAACTTAATTTTTGTCTTTAAAATTCTACAAACTCTCCATAATGACGATGTGAAAGTGTTTTTTTAAGTAAAAAATGCATTAAAAATTATCACTTGTACATAAATATTCACAGCCTTTGCTCAATACTTTGTTGATGCATCTTTGGCAGCAATTACAGCCTCAGGCCTTTTTGAATATAATGACACAAGCTTGGCACACCTATCTTTGGGCAGTTTCACCCATTCCTCTTTGCAGCACCTCTTAAGCTCCATCAGGTTGGATGAGAAGTGTTGGTTTTCATCCAGAATGTCTCGCTACATTGCTGCATTCATCTTTCCCTCTATCCTGACTAATCTCCCAGTTCCTACTGCAAAAATGTGAATACTTATGTACATGCAAATTGTTTGTAGTTTTTCTAGTTTTATTACATTTGCAAGATTGAAAAAAATGTAATTACGAGGTCTGTAGAATTTTGAGGACAAACATGAATTTATTCCATTTTAAAAATAAGGCTGTACCATAACAAAATATGGAAAAAGTGAAGTGCTGTAAGTACTTTCCAGATGCACTGTACATATATTGGTCTTTGCACGGGAACAAGTATATACTGGATGAACAAAACCTACATCGGCGCTATTATTCCCCAGACGCATTTATCACCGCGTAATTGTTCCAACATCGCTAATTCCACATTGTGTCATTCTCCTGGCAGCTTTAGGAGTCACAAGCTTCTCAATTAAATTGATTTTACATCACATCAAAACATGCTTCAACTTCCAGTCCTCATGCAGTCTGTGAACACATACTCATTTAGGCCAAATTGGGAAGGAGTGGATCAATATAAAATGAATGAGCTCAGCATTATAATAAGGTGCGGTGGAGCAAATTAAATGCTTTTGAAAGTAGAAAAACTTTCTGGAAAAATGTATTTCAATTTAGTAAGAATCATTGACCCCAAAAAAGGTAGCGTGACAAGTAAAAAAGTTAGCTTTTGTTTTCCCCAAAGCACAATTCCCCTTGTCCCATGCTGTTATTTTAGTACAAGGGTCACTAAAATACCTCAAGAGCCATAATAGTAGAACTGGTATTTATCCGCTTTTGCTGCTTATACAGAATAGCGACCTGAAAAAGGCAGAACAAAATATGGCTTTTACAGGCAATGTGAAAGGCCATAGTATTCCACACGGCACTCTACCTAGTCCCTTACTGTTTTGCTGTTACTTTTTTTTTTCCATTAGTAGAGTCACTCGTATAGCTCAAGGGTTCCCGACCTTTTTTCCATCACGGACCGGGTTAATTTAGGCATTATTTTCAGGGACCAGCTCTCCAATTGTGCCCGATAAATACAGCAAAAATAAGTGCATGAACAATACAACTCACTATAGCGCTGAATTAGTAGGAGCCCTGTGGCTTGTTTCTTTGCAATGAGATCCCCAGCGTTAACCTGCTGGGGACTGCAGATGGAAATCAGCCTTTAGCTACAATCGGTCACATTTGTATTTTTATGTTCATTAATGTGCATTGTATCGTGTCACAAAGTTATAACAAATGGCAACTTCCTATAAGGAATTTTTTTGTACATCTATATACAAGCTTATTGGTGTGTTTAGACCAGTGGTTCTCAAATGAGGGTACGCGTAACCCTGAGGCTACTTGAAGGTATGCCAAGGGGTACGTGAGATTTTTTTAAATATTCTAAAAATAGCAACAATTCAAAAATCATTTATAAATATATTGATTGAATAATATTTCAACAAAATATGAATGTAAGTTCATAAACTGTGAAAATAAATGCAACAATGCAATATTCAGTGTTGACAGCTAGATTTTTTGCGGACATGTTCCATAAATATTGATATTAAAGATTTCTTTTTTTGTGAAGAAATGTTTAGAATTAAGTTCATGAATCCAAATGGATCTCTATTTCAATCCCCAAAGAGGGCACAACAAGTTAATGTGTAAAAATCTTTATTTCTAATTGTATCACTTGTTTATTTTTCAACAGGTTTTTAGTTACTTATATATATATTTTCCAAATAGTTCAAGAAAGACCACTACAAATGAGCAATATTTTGCACTGTTATACAATTTAATAAATCAGAAACTGATGACATAGTGTGAATGTTGTCTGTCTATCTGTGTTGGCCCTGCGATGAGGTGGCGACTTGTCCAGGGTGTACCCCGCCTTCTGCCCGATTGTAGCTGAGATAGGCGCCAGCGCCCCCTGCGACCCCAAAAGGGAATAAGCGGTAGAAAATGGATGGATGGATGATGACATAGTGCTGTATTTTACTTCATCTCTTTTTTTCAACCAAAAATGTTTTGCTCTGATTAGGGGGTACATGAATTAAAAAAATGTTCACAGTGGGTACATCACAGAAAAAAGGTTGAGAACCACTAGTGTAGTGCAGGGGTCGGCAACCTTTACCACTCCACTCAAAGAGCCATTTTGACCCGTTTCACAAAATATAGAAGACAATGGGGGCCGCAACCATCCATCCATCCATCCATTTCCTACCGCTTATCATTCTCGCGAATATCTGCTGATGGTCACGTAGATATCAGTAATATGGGCGAGCTATGAAGCCACTGCCTTTGACGCCTTCTACAACATGTGCAAACGGCTTGCTAGCCCAGCAACATGTTGTATGTGGCTTCCGCATATACGTGCACACGACTGCAAGGCATGCTTGTTCAACAGCCATATAGGTTACACTGAAGGTTGTGATATTAACAACTTTAACACTCTTACTAATATGCGCCACACTGTGAACCCACAACAAACAAGAATGACAAACACATTTCATGAGAACATCCACACTGTAACACATTATAAACGCAACATTACAATTAACCAGAATCCCCTGCATCCACTACTCTTCCAGGCTATATTATACACACCGCTAGCAGTGTGTCGGTTGAGGTGGGCGGGGTTGGGGGCGCGGGTTGTATAATATAGCCTGGAAGAGTCATGGGTGCATGGGATTCTGGGTAATTGCTATGTTGTGTTACTATGAGGATGTTCTCCCCAAATGTGTTTGTCATTCTTGTTTGGTGTGGGTTCACAGTGTGGCGCATATTAGTAAGAGTGTTAAAGTTGTTTATATCACAACCTTCAAAGTAACCTGTATGACTGTTGACCAAGTATGCCTTGCAATTTATTACGTGTGACGATAGAAGCAGCAAAATGCATGCGTCCGGCCGGCACGCAGATAGCATGGTGTAAAGGCGGGCGCGATGACATGTCGTAGAGGATGTTAAAAGTAAAGCCATCACAGCACGCCCTCAATATTGTAGTCTGAGTGAAAATCGGAGAACGTTAACCCCGGGTGATGTCCGGGAGAGGCACCAAAATTCGGAAACCCCCCGATTGTTTCGGGGGGGTTGGCGATTATGCGGCTGAGCCACATCAGAGTGGCGAAAGAGCCACGTGCGGCTCCGGAGCCGCGGGTTGCCGACCCCTGGTCTAGTGGGACAGGCGAAAGATAAGTCAGAAAAAATGCAGTCGTTTATAAATGATTTAAAGTACCAACGATTGTCACACACACTCTTGGTGTGGCGAAATTATTCTCTGCACGCTTGATCACCCCCTGGGAGGTGAGGGGAGCAGTGGGCAGCAGCGGTGCCTCGCCCGGGAATCATTTTGTTGGTGATTCAATCCCCAATTCCAACCTTTGATGCTGATTGCCAAGCAAATGTTTCTCTGCGGCAAATGCGTTACGGACCGGTGGTTGGGGACCACTGGTATAGTTGACATTGTTTCTATGGAACCCAGTACAGTGGAATATTTTAGCTTTGTGCTTTTTCCACACTGACACAGCGAGAAGACACAATAGTCTGTGTCTGACATTTCTAAAGAACAGAAACATGGAAAAATGACAGCTTTTAAGCATCAGTGTAAAAATGGCTCAAGAGAGCTGTTTCTAATAGTTTGGCGATAAATGATAAACAACTCGCTTATTGTGCGGCCATTGAAGACAAACTATTAGAATATATTTAAACACATATTTTTATCAGAAAATACAGCTTAGAGATACTCATTAAAATGTCACTTGATTACAATTTTAGGTGCGTTGGTCACCTTCCTAATTTAGTTCTATGAGGTCAGATGTTGACGTACATGACTTTTCTCTTTGGTTGTTAAGTTAGTCTGTTAAATAAAAGGCGATTCTGACTGAATATGTTTAGATATTTTAGGGATGTCCACGCTATTGAGGGTATTGACAGCTCATGAATAAAACATTTTTGTCTGTTGGGACCGACGTTGACTTTCATCAAACTTCCCTGCTTTGACTTTGACTCTAAAACACACTTCTCATCCCCAGTTCTGCTCTTGAGAATGAAGTTGGTCCACAGAGGGTCCTCTCGGTTCAAACAGCATCATTTATTATGTAAGCACTCCCTCTGTCGGCCAACTGTGGCGTGACAGGTGGAGAAGATAGTCTTTGAGTTCTATGGGGAGGTGAAGGTCATAAATCCTAACCAGCCTCTGCTTGCCTAAAGTCCTCCTGATGTGCAGGCGGCACAGCTGCATCAGCGGGGGAACCCCTAAGGGTGGGCGGATCCATGACAAAGATAAGGTTACGAGCCAACATGAGACTTCATGAGGTGACTGTATCAGGAGTACCTCCACTTTGTCTGAGCAGCCTCTCTACCACACTGTTTGGGGGCGCCAGGTCCAGAGGCTGTTTGCCCTCCAGGTTCCGTTGGGAGGCGTCTGCCCCGTGGTTGAGCAGGACCGACACCATCTCTGGACTGGACAGACGAGCCGCGATATGTAGGGGTGAGTCACCTAAGTCATGACTGTTTGCACTAGCACCTGGAATGAAGCCAGACCACACATTTAGGTACCCCTGTACAATGTTATCCACTGCCAGAGCTGTACAAAGTTGATAATGCTCACTTTTATTCAGGCATTCATTTAACAAAATGTTGATTATTGTGTTTTTTAAGTCGTTATAAATTGCATTGCATCACCCTGACAACTGTGACTAATATGTTGGTATGTTAGCTGAGCTATTGAAGTTTTACAAGTTTATTCACAATACCATATAACAATTACAATAGTGGTGAATATCATCATTTAAAGATGTTGGTACGTGAAAGGGTCCCCCAAATAAGCTATAAAAAACCTTTGACAGGGGGTCCAAAGGGCAATATATACATGGAAAGATTAAACATGGTAGCAAGCACAACAGCCAAAACCAAAACAACAACAACGCCATTTGATAAACACAAGATAATAGTACTAAAGCAAGCATAAACATACATACATTCATCCATCCATCTACCGCTTATTCCCTTTTGGGGTCGCGGGGTGCGCTGGCGCCTAGCTCAGCTACAATCGGGCGGAAGGCAGGGTACACCCTGGACAAGTCGCCACCTCATCGCAGGGCCAACACAGATAGACAGACAACATTCACACTCACATTCACACACTAGGGCCAATTTAGTGTTGCCAATCAACCTATCCCCAGGTGCATGTCTTTGGAAGTGGGAGGAAGCCGGAGTACCCGGAGGGAACCCACGCATTCACGGGGAGAACATGCAAACTCCACACAGAAAGATCCCGAGCCTGGATTTGAACCCAGGACTGCAGGAACTTCGTATTGTGAGGCAGACGCACTAACCCCTCTCCCACCGTGAAGCCCATAAATACATTCATTCAACCAACAATAGTCTACCCCACATGAGGCATTAATAGGTAAGTTTTCAGTTTCTTTTTGAAGTCGGAGAATGGATACAGCATCTTGAGGCTCTCATTAAGCTGGTTCCAAATCTTTGGTCCCCTGCATACGACATTGCGAGCGGTACAAGCCAGTAGACGATGTTTACCTGTTATCAGATCTAAGTTACGAGTGTTGTGGGCATGGTGGGGATGGTAGATAGGAACCAAGCTACAGAGCCTAAGATTCAGCCTGTAAATGACTTGATAGGTTAAAAAAGCATTTTGATAAATATTGAACTCGGTCAGTCTTAAGAGATTATATTTAGGAAATAGATGACGAGTGGGGGCATTAAACTTGGTCAGGCAGAACAAAATCTGACTCAGGGAACCGGACGCCCCTGCCATGCATAGTCCCCTGATATGTCTGACAACAAGGTGACTATCATGGCTAATTGGACTTGGGTCGCAAGCTCAGGTCTGATCATCCTGTAGCTGGCCGCCTCTGGAGAGGGTGTATAGTGTTAAAAGGCCGAAACACCCAGTGACCCAGAGGAACACGACTGATGATGCGCACCCGTAAATTATTTTATCCTTCAGGTCTTCCATTCACGTTCACTGTTCACCTACAAGGCCACCAAGTGTATGTGCACTCAAAGGACGCAAACACCTCATTCTGTTTTTAAATTTGTTTTAGTAGTCTTTTTAGGGGTATTTTTACGTTTTTTATGAGTTTTTTACGTGTTTTAGGATCGGTTTTTAAATTTGTTTTAGGAGTTTTTTTTACATGTTTTTAGGAGTCTTTTCACATGTTTTTAGGAGTATTTGTCCGTGTTTTATGAGATTTTTAATGTGTTTTAGGAGTCTTAATGTGTTTTAGGAGTCTTATTATGAGTTTTAGGAGTCTTGTTATGTGTTTTAGGAGTAAGTTAGGTTTTAGATGTCACTGTGCATCTCTTCAGAGTCATTTTATGTGTTTTGGAGTCGGTTTTAATGTTTTAAATGGGTTGTACTTGTATAGCGCTTTTCTACCTTCAAGGTACTCAAAGCGCTTTGACACTACTTCCACATTTACCCATTCACACACACATTCACACACTGATGGAGGGAGCTGCCATGCAAGGCGCCAACCAGCACCCATCAGGAGCAAGGGTGAAGTGTCTTGATCAGGACACAACGGACGTGACGAGGTTGGTTCTAGGTGGGATTTGAACCAGTGAAGTTGGTTGTTGTGTTTGTAAATGTTTTACTCGTCATTTTTTATGCATTTGTGTTTCGCACAAGAGGTAGAACATCTCACTCTGTGTTTTCTGGAATCAGACCACGACAGGGCCCGTATAATTTTCTTTTGCATGGATTCTAATTTGTGAAGGTTGGTAGGGAAGGTGTTACAACAGATGATATTACAGTAGTTTAGGTGTGGTTCAAAGAGAGTTTTGTACAAGCTAAGTAGAGCATAAAGAGGAAGATAATGACGAAGGGGAAAGAACAGGCCAACATATTTGGATAATTTGTTTAACAGGTGGCTAATGTGACATTTAAAATTGAGGTATTCGTCAATGATGACCCCCCAGGAGTTTTGTGGAGTATACTCTCTGTATTTCCTGCCCATTAATGTTGATATGGCAGTGCTCAGTATTTGTCCGGTTTTTATTAGAACGAAATAGAATAAAAATGTATTTTATTTACATTAAGTGAGAGCTTATTGCATTTGAACCAGGAATCCACTTTCACAAGCTCTGAATTGACAGTTTCTTGTAGATCGTGTAGGCTCCTGTGTGAGGTAAACAAATTTGTATCATCAGCAAAAATTATTTTATGAAAAGTTTCGGAGGAGTTTACGAAATCATTTATGTATAGGATAAAAAGGAGAGGCCCCAAAATAGATCCCTGGGGAACCTCATAATTTATGGTCATACACAAGCAAGATAAGTGAGGTATGGGCCAAATGTTATGTAACTATATACAGTCAAGAAAATAAGTATTTGAACCCCCTGCTATTTTGCAAGTTCTCCCACTTAGAAATCATGGAAGGGGTCTGAAATTTTCACGGTGGATGCATGTCCACTTTTTGAGAAATAACCTAAAAAGAAAAATCCAGAAATCACAATCTATGATTTTTGAACAATTTATTTGTGTGATACAGCTGAAATTAAGTATTTTAACACCTGTCTATCAGCTATCAGCTAGAATTCTGACCCTCAAAGACCTGTTAGTCTGCCTTTAAAAATCCTCCTCCACACCACTGTATTATCCTGAATCAGATGCACCTGTGTGAGGTCGTTAGCTGCATAAAGACACCTGTCCACCCCATACAATCAGTAAGACCCAAACATTCAGCATGGCTAAGAGCAAAAAAAAGGTCCACTGTTGGAGCAATCATTAGAAAATGGAAGAAGCTAAACATGACGGTCAATCTCGATCGGAGTGGAGTCCCATGCAAGATATCACCTCGTGGGGTCTCAATGACGCTAAAAAAGTTGAGGAATCAGCCCAGGACTACACGGCAGGACTTGGTCAATAACCTGACAAGAGCTGGGATGACTGTTTCCATGGTCACTGTTGGTAATACACTAAGACGTCATGATTTGAAATCATGCAAGGCGCGGAAGGTTCCCCTGCTTAAACCAGTACATGTTAAGGCCCGTTTTAAGTTTTCCAATGACCATTTGGATGATCCAGAGGAGTCATGGGAGAAAGTTTTGTGGACAGATGAGACCAAAATTTACCATTTTGGTCATAATTCCACTATGTGTGTTTGGAGAAAGAAGAATGATTTGTACCATTCCAAGAACACCATCCCTACTGTGAAGCATGGGGGTGGTAGCATCATGCTTTGGGGGTGTTTTTCTGCTCATGGGACAGGACCACTGTACTGTATTAAGGAGAGGATGACTGCAGCCATGTATTGTAAGATTTTGGCCAAAAACCTTCCCTCAGTCAAAGCACAAAGCCAGGAAAACCAAGAATTGGCTTTGAAAATGTTTGGAGGGAGCTGAAAGTCTGTGTTAGTCAGCGACAGCCCAGAAACCTGACTGATCTAGAGAAGATCTGTGTGGAGAAGTGGGCCAAAATCCCTCCTGCAGTCTGTGCAAACCTGCTGAAGAACTACAGGAAACGTTTGACCTCTGTAATTGCAAACAAAGGCTACTCTAGCAAATATTAATGTTGGTGTTCAAATACTTATTTTCAACTGTATCACACAAATAAATTGTTAAAAAAATCACAGATTGTGATTTCTGGATTTTTCTTTTTAGGTTCTCTCTCATACAGTGGACATGCACCTACCTTGAAAATTTCAGACCCCTCCATGATTTCTAAGTGGGAGAACTTGCAAAATAGCAGGGTGTTCAAATACTTATTTTCTTGACTGTATTTGTTAGTTATTTGTAAAGTTTTCTTTATTTATTTGTGTCCTTTAATTCATCCTATTTTAAATTGTTTTGCATAATGAATCTATTTATTCAAAATATATTTCTAAAGTTAATACAGTAGTACCTTAACTTACAATTGGTTCCATGACATCTTGACTCAAATCACTTGTCTTGAATCGGCTTTGTTAAATATAATTTAAATCGATTTAATTGGTGCTATGCACCACCATTTTATTATCTAACATGCCTTTTAAAAAATAACTTTAATGTAATAAATATTGTTTGAAAAACAGTAATGTAGCATGTACTACAAAAATCTACAATATATTTATGAAATAATGTTATTGTTCTTGTTTCGCTGATCTTTAGTAAAGGTTTTTGCTTTGGCGTTCCCCAAGGTACCATCCCGAGTCCCATTTTGTTTCTGTCTCATTTTGAAAAAACGCAGTACATAAATAAAAATAAAAAGAGAACCCGAAAACATTTATGAAATTGTGTTTTTCTCGCGGTAATTTGACAAAAAAAAAATTTTGATATTACAACTCGATTTTCACAATATCGTGGCTTTATTTTAAGTAACATTTTTAGTCAGATTAATTTTTCCCACATAACATTACAATTTACAATTTTTTTCTTAGAATTACAACTTTCTCTCAAAGGGAGGACTTATTTTCCTGCAATATTGAAACCCTATTGCCTCTGTATTATTTCATATAATAATTATGAATATTATATACAATAATAATATTTATACCGTATTTCCTTGAATTGCCGCAGGGCATATAGCATGCGCCTGCCTTGAATTACTGCCGTGTCAAACTCGCTTCGCAAAATAATTAGCGCTTGCTTAGTATTACCACCTGGTCAAACTCGAGTGACACTTCCCCTGTCATCATTTTCAAAATGCAGGAGGCTGGTTTCAATACCGGTAATTTGAAATCGCATAAAGGGAAGAAGATTAAGAGCTATTCAGTAGGATTTAAGGTCCAAGCTTACATCACACTCAAATTTTTACTGCAGGCCTTTGGTAAGTGCTGGAGTGAGAAGAGGTTTTAAATTAATTTGCGCCCCGACGGCAATTCAAGGAAATACGGTAATTGTCTATTTTTTCATAGTAAAATTATAAGTGTATCTAACTTTTTTATTTTTAGAATATGTCAGAGACATTACAATACATGTCAGAGGCCAATGTGCCAGGTTTTGGACATCTGTGCTTTTTGTGACGATGTATTAGTAAAAGAATTGTTCTTACCAAGTTGAAGCAGTTTCTTAATAGTAGTCAGCTGCTGATTGGAGCACGCTACATGGAGAGGAGCGCCTGATTGGTCGATGGTATGATCCAGGTCAGCGCCGTGCTCTGCAAGGGACTCGATACATTCCGGGTAACCTAAAATCAGCACGACAAGGTATTTAACCTTCCTCTTGCGTTAGCTTTCTGTTACCATCTCTTATGTTAATGGCTCGGTTTTGACCCATGTCTTAAATCAGCTGTAAAAGACACTTAAAACAATTATCTATCATCCAATTTGTTTTCCATCTCTTGTTTACCTTGTTATGCTTCTTTATCCATGAAAATATTGGTTTTAATATTTTTGGTGTGGGCCATTGGGCCTTTTTTTTGTCAGTATACCCCGTCGATTTCAATTTAAAAAAATAGTAAAATGAACCTCAAGAGAATCGTATAAATAAATAACCTGACTATTACTGAGGGGTATTAGAACACATCTCTTAAATGAAATTATTTGTTTTTTCATTTTAATAATTTTATACTGAATTTGACCTCACATGTCCGGAGATGCCCGTCTTTATTTGTTTTTGTACTGGATAACAAGATAAAATGAGAATCTCCTAAAGCTCACATGATTGGTAGAGGAGCTGGCTTTCAGTGTGTTCAGTTTTGGCTCTAATTATTGCTTGATAACCTTGTTTTTATAACTGGATCGAAACCGACCCTTACAACACCAAGGCAAAACACAGTTACTTATGTCAAAACATTTACTTATTTTAAAACACAGTTACTTATGTTACCTGACTATTACTGAGGGGTATTAGAACACATCTCTTGAATGAAAGTATTTGTTTTTTCATTTTAATAATTTTATACTGAATTTGACCTCACATGTCCGGAGATGCCCGTCTTTATTTGTTTTTGTACTGGTTAACAAGGTAAAATGAGACATGATTGGTAGAGGAGCTGGTTTTCAGTGTGTTCAGTTTTGGCTCTAATTATCCATCCATTTTCTACCGCTTATTCCCTTTGGGGTCGCGGGGGGCGCTGGCGCCTATCTCAGCTACAATCGGGCGGAAGGCAGGGTACACCCTGGACAAGTCGCCACCTCATCGCAGGGCCAACACAGATAGACAGACAACATTCACACTCACACTCACACACTAGGGCCAATTTAGTGTTGCCAATCAACCTATCCCCAGGTGCATGTCTTTGGAAGTGGGAGGAAGCCGGAGGACCCGGAGGGAACCCACGCATTCACGGGGAGAACATGCAAACTCCACACGGAAAGATCCCGAGCCTGGATTTGAACCCAGGACTGCAGGAACTTCGTATTGTGAGGCAGACGCACTAACCCCTCTGCCACCGTGAAGCCCGGCTCTAATTATTGCTTGATAATCTTGTTTTTATAACTGGATCGAAACCGACCCTTACAAAACCAAGGCGATCATTTCAACCAAAGCGTTTTATAATTCAGTGGAAAAAAAAAAGTTTTTTTGTTGTAATTATTGCTTGATAATCTTGTTTTTATAACTGGATCGAAACCGACCCTTACAAAACCAAGGCGATCATTTCAACCAAAGCGTTTTATAATTCAGTGGAAAAAAAAAAGTTTTTTTGTTGTAATTATTGCTTGATAATCTTGTTTTTATAACTGGATGGAAACCGACCCTTACAAAACCAAGGCGATCATTTCAACCAAAGCGTTTTATAATTCAGTGGGGAAAAAAAAGTTTTTTTGTTGTAATTATTGCTTGATAATCTTGTTTTTATAACTGGATCGAAACCGACCCTTACAAAACCAAGGCGATCATTTCAACCAAAGCGTTTTATAATTCAGTGGAAAAAAAAAAGTTTTTTTGTTGTAATTATTGCTTGATAATCTTGTTTTTATAACTGGATGGAAACCGACCCTTACAAAACCAAGGCGATCATTTCAACCAAAGCGTTTTATAATTTAGTGGGGAAAAAAAAGTTTTTTTGTTGTAATCATTGCTTGATAATCTTGTTTTTATAACTGGATGGAAACCGACCCTTACAAAACCAAGGCGATCATTTCAACCAAAGCGTTTTATAATTTAGTGGGGAAAAAAAAGTTTTTTTGTTGTAATCATTGCTTGATAATCTTGTTTTTATAACTGGATCGAAACCGACCCTTACAAAACCAAGGCGATCATTTCAACCAAAGCGTTTTATAATTTAGTGGGGGAAAAAACGTTTTTTTGTCGTAATTATTGCTTGATAATCTTGTTTTTATAACTGGATCGAAACCGACCCTTACAAAACCAAGGCGATCATTTCAACCAAAGCGTTTTATAATTTAGGGGAAAAAAAAAAAAATTTTTTGTTGTAATTATTGCTTGATAATCTTGTTTTTATAACTGGATCGAAACCGACCCTTACAAAACCAAGTCGATCATTTCAACCAAAGCGTTTTATAATTTAGTGGGAAAAAAAAGTTTTTTTGTTGTAATTATTGCTTGATAATCTTGTTTTTATAACTGGATCGAAACCGACCCTTACAAAACCAAGGCGATCATTTCAACCAAAGCGTTTTATAATTTAGTGGAAAAAAAAAAGTTTTTTTGTTGTAATTATTGCTTGATAATCTTGTTTTTATAACTGGATCGAAACCGACCCTTACAAAACCAAGGCGATCATTTCAACCAAAGCGTTTTATAATTTAGTGGGGGAAAAAAAGTTTTTTTGTTGTTGAAATAGAAGTTTCTGACAAAGTCAAAAAGTCTTGATGGAAAAAAAATACATTTATGTGGTTCTTTTATGCATTTAAAAACTAAAACAGCCCTAACACAAGACAAAGGTTAACATTATGGGGCTCTCTATATGTTAATAATGTTAATGCCAGCAACTTGAGGGTTGCAGGTTCGATTCCCGCTTGTGCCATCCTAGTTACTGCCGTTGTGTCCTTGGGCAAGACACTTTACCCACCTGCTCCCAGTGCCACCCACACTGGTTTAAATGTAACTTAGATATTGGGTGTCACTATGTAAAGCGCTTTGAGTCACTTGAGAAAAGCGCTATATAAAGATATAATTCACTAAACAAAGTTTAAAGATTAGCCATATGCAGGAATGTGACCTCTGACCTTTGGCTGCAGCCATGTGCAGTGGGGAGCTGGCTGGGTTGCTCCCCAATGTGCTCGCTCCATGTTGAAGGAGCAGCGATACGCAAGTCACATGACCTCGGGTGCATGCTTCTGACAGCGCCGTCTGTCCGTTTAACGTCACATTGTTGACCTGCCAAGTTTGTTATTATATTTACAATACGATCACTCATATCAACATGTTGTGTGTGTGTGTGGGGGTTAATGAGTGATGGATTAGCCAAGGATGCGTGCGTGTTCCATATGTGGGGTTAATTGCTTACTAACACAATACAACATGACACCGTAATGGATGACAATATCTCACTGACATCAGCACCATTTTGCAGCAGAAGCTTAGCGCAGGCTGCATGGCCCTGCATGCACGCTCCGTGGAGGGCGGAGACCCGGTCCAGCGTGCTCAGGTTCACACATGCACCCTGTCAACGACACACAACATGAAGCATACATAAGAAGCAAACACCCAAAATACACAGCTGATATTACTTTGTATTGATTATAATCATGCATACATTCAGCAAGCTGCAGTATTTTACTTACATCAGGCAATATTATGATTTTATTCTGGTAATATGTTGATAAAATTACAGTAAATTAACATTGCAGTTGCATATACAGTGAGGCAAAAAAGTATTTGGTCAGCCACCGATTGTGCAAGTTCTCCCACTTAAAATGATGACAGAGGTCTGTAATTTTCATCATAGGTACACTTCAACTGTGAGAGACAGAATGTGGAAAAAAAATCCAGGAATTCACATTGTAGGAATTTTAAAGAATTTATTTGTAAATTATGGTGGAAAATAAGTATTTGGTCAACCATTCAAAGCTCTCACTGATGGAAGGAGGTTTTGGCTCCAAATCTCACGATACATAACCCCATTGATTCTTTCCCTAACACGGATCAATCGTCCTGTCCCCTTAACAGAAAAACAGACCCAATGCATGATGTTTCCACCCCCATGCTACACAGTAGGTGTGGTGTTCTTGGGATGCAACTCAGTATTCTTCTTCCTCCAAACACGACGAGTTGATTTTATACCAAAATGGATACATGGATGATACAGCAGAGGATTGGGAGAAGGTCATGTGGTCAGATGAAACCAAAATAGAACTTTTTGGTATAAACTCAAATCCTCGTGTTTGGAGGAAGAAGAATACTGAGTTGCATCCCAAGAACACCACACCTACTGTGAAGCATGGGGGTGGAAACACCATGCTTTGGGTCTGTTTTTCTGTTAAGGGGACAGGACGATTGATCCGTGTTAAGGAAAGAATGAATGGGGCCATGTATCATGTGAGTTTGAGCCATAACCTCCTTCCATCAGTGAGAGCTTTGAATGGTTGACCAAGTACTTATTTTCCACCATAATTTACAAATAAATTCCTACAATCTGAATTCCTGGATTTTTCCCCCACATTTTGTCTCTCACAGTTGAAGTGTACTTGTGATGAAAATTACAGACCTCTGCCATCATTTTAAGTGGGAGAACTTGCACAATCGGCGGCTGACTAAATACTTTTTTGCCCCACTATATATAATTGTATTCTTGTATTATTAGTTTTAGCTTGTAAACTAAGACGGTCATCTTAAAAAAAACAACTTTTTACTTAATATTTTCTTGCAACGTTACAACTTCCACGTTATATTGCAGCTTTAAGTTGAGGGAAATTAGTACTTTGTCTCGTAAGTCCTATTGCATTATTACGACTTTATCATAGTAAAATAAAATTGTGATACAATTGAAATACAAAATATATATATTGTTTTATTTCAATCCAATATTTGTGTAAAACAGACTAATTCTATGATCTGGTTTTACAAAAATATTACTCACCAATATAGACTTACTTGTTAAATGTGTTTTCTTCCAAATTAGTATTATAGCTTTTAATCATATTAGAATTTTACCCTCATGAAATAGAAACTTGTTTTACATAAAATTACAACTATTTTCTTTTTGACCTCATACTTATGTTGTTTGAAGTCAACAAATTGTTTCTTTTCATGTCATAATATAGTCCCATTCACACATTTAATCTGTCTTTTTACACCCATGCAACTGTGGCTTTTTATTACAGTTAAAATTGTTTTAAAATACCGTATTTCCTTGAATTGCTGGCGGGCTATAGTATGCGCCTGACTTGAATTACTGCCGGGTCAAACTCGCTTCCCAAAATAATTAGCGCATGCTTAGTATTACCGCCGGGTCAAACTAGTGACGTCACGAGTGACACTTCCCCTGTCATCATTTTCAAAACGGAGGAGGCTGATTTCAATACCGGTAATTTGAAATCGCATAAAGAAAAGAAGATTAAGAGCTATTCAGTAGGATTTAAGGTCAAAGCTTACATCACACTCAAATTTTTACTGCATGCCTTTGGTAAGTGCCGGAGTGAGAAGAGGTTTTAAAATAATTAGCGCATGCTTACTTTTACCACATGCCTTTGGTAAGCGCAAGAGTGAGAAAAGGTTTTAAATGAATTAGCGCCTAAGCGGAAATTCAAGGAAATACGGTAATTGTAACTTTTTGTTTTACAATATTAATGGTGTATTTTTTTATACTAAGATTAGAAGTGTATCTAACTTTTTTATTTTTAGAATATGTCAGAGACATTACAATACATGTCAGAGGCCATTGTGCCAGTTTTTGGACACCGATGCTTTTTGTGAGGATGTATTAGTAAAAGAAGGGTTCTCACCAAGTTGAAGCAGTTTCTTAATACTGATTTGAGCACGCTACATGGAGAGGAGCGCCTGATTGTGAAGAGGTTTTAAAATAATTATTGATTGATTGATTGATTGATACTTTTATTAGTAGATTGCACAGTACAGTACATATTCCGTTCAATTGACCACTAAATGGTAACACCCGAATAAGTTTTTCAACTTGTTTAAGTTAATCCACGTTAATCAATTCATGGTAGCGCATGCTTACTTTTACCGCATGCCTTTGGTAAGCGCAAGAGTGAGAAGAGGGTTTTAAATTAATTAGCGCCCCGGCGGCAATTCAAGGGAATACGGTATACAACTTTTTTTTTTTTTTTTTTGCAATAATGTGTTTAAACTTGTGATTTTCTTACAGAACATGTTTTTTTTTTGGCTGCATTTTTTTGCATTCTTTTATAACAGTTGGATTTTTACATACAATTATAAATTATTGTTTGAATATTTCAACCTTTTTGCAGTTTTGTAAACATGAACCTTTTTTTTTTTTTTACGCATTTTGACCAAAACTTTTGAGTGCAATATTCCAAATGTGTTCTTAAAATATGCTTTGTTTTTATTCATACACCTTTTACAGAACTAAGGCAGTATATTTGTTTAGAGTTATTCTGTTATTGCAGGGGTAGGGAACCTAGGGCTCTAGAGCCAGATGTGGCTCTTTTGATGACTGCATCTGGCTCTCAGATCAATCTTAGCTGACATTGCTTAACGCGATAATCATGAATAATTTCGCTGGTAATCACAGTGCTAAAAATAACGTGCAAAATATAAAACATTCTCATGCATTTATATCCATCCATCCGTTTTCTACCGCACCTGTTCAAGAAGTCGCATTAATGGTAAGAAGTATTTTATGTCACGATGGGGGGGGATTGCAGCTTGCTGCGGGGTTGTTCTCCCAGGAAGGCAGACGGACTACTCGGGACATGGCATTTAGGTAAAAACATGATTTAATTTTAACTAAAAAAACATACAAACAAGAATCGCTCACAGCGGAGGCACAACTTGGGCTAAAGAACAAAGCTAACGCATAAACAGACCAAAAACATAAATCAAACAAAACTTATTTGGCATGGCATGAAGCACGAAACTATGGCAAGGCATGAAACAAGTCAGCACAGGGCGACTGACTGGCAAAGACGAGCTTAAATACTGCCTCTGATTAGTGCTCGGGAAGCAGGTGAGCGGGCATTTTGTCCACCAGAGACAGGTGGACAAAATGAGTAACCAAGGAAACCAGACAAGGGAGTGGAAAAAAAACAGGAACCTAAAGAGTCCAAAGGACAAACAGCACATGGCCAAACAAAAACATGATCAACAGACATGACATTTTATTTATTATTGGTTAGCTTCAGAATAACAATGTTATTAAAAAGATTAAGAGACTTATTATACTCTAAAAATGTTGGTCTTACTTAAAAATGCATGCATTTAGTTGTATTCAGTGTTAAAAAAATGTGATATGGCTCTCACGGAAATACATTTTGAAATATTTGGCTTTCATGGCTCTCTCAGCCAAAAAAGTTCCCGACCCCTGTGTTAATGAAATTAAACAATGGATGTCCGCTAACTTTTTGCAACTCAACGCCAAAAAAACGGAAATGCTGATTATCGGTCCTGCTAGACACCGAACTCTATTTAATGATACAAATCTAACATTTGACAACCAAACAATTAAACAAGGTGACACGGTAAAGAATCTGGGTATTATCTTTGACCCAACTCTCTCCTTTGAGTCACACATTAAAAGCGTTACTAAAACGGCCTTCTTTCATCTCTGTAATATCGCTAAAATTCGCTCCATTCTGTCCACTAAAGACGCTGAGATCATTATCCATGCGTTTGTTACGTCTCGTCTCGATTACTGTAGCGTATTATTTTCGGGTCTCCCCATGTCTAGCATTAACAGATTACAGTTGGTACAAAATGCGGCTGCTAGACTTTTGACAAGAACAAGAAAGTTTGATCACATTACGCCTGTACTGGCTCACCTGCACTGGCTTCCTGTGCACTTAAGATGTGACTTTAAGGTTTTACTACTTACGTATAAAATACTACACGGTCTAGCTCCATCCTATCTTGCCGATTGTATTGTACCATATGTCCCGGCAAGAAATCTGCGTTCAAAGGACTCCGGCTTATTAGTGATTCCCAAAGCCCAAAAAAAGTCTGCGGGCTATAGAGCGTTTTCATTTCGGGCTCCAGTACTCTGGAATGCCCTCCCGGTAACAGTTCGAGATGCCACCTCCGTAGAAGCATTTAAGTCTCACCTTAAAACTCATTTGTATACTCTAGTCTTTAAATAGACCCCCTTTTTCGACCAGTTGATCTGCCGTTTCTTTTCCTTTTCTCCTATGTCCCACTCTCCCTTGTGGAGGGGGTCCGGTCCGATCCGGTGGCCATGTACTGCTTGCCTGTGTATCGGCTGGGGACATCTCTGCGCTGCTGATCCGCCTCCGCTTGGGATGGTTTCCTGCTGGCTCCGCTGTGAACGGGACTCTTGCGACTGTGTTGGATCCATTATGGATTGAACTTTCACAGTATCATGTTAGACCCGCTCGACATCCATTGCTTTCCTCCTCTCTAAGGTTCTCATAGTCATCATTGTCACCGACGTCCCACTGGGTGTGAGTTTTCCTTGCCCTTATGGCCTACCGAGGATGTCGTAGTGGTTTGTGTTGTGGTTTGTGCAGCCCTTTGAGACACTAGTGATTTAGGGCTATATAAGTAAACATTGATTGATTGATTGATATTGGTTTCTGCTTTATGCAACCTACAGCTGTAGTGTAGATTATTTGTTGACCTTGAATAGCCTGAGGGACTTGTAAGTTGTCTATAGTGCTGAATGCTTGCATGGGATTGTTGGTCATGTGACAAAGTTTACACAAAGTTACCTGAGCAATGAGCCTCTGCAGGTTAAGGACGCGTCCATTAAATGCAGCATCATGGATTGGAGACCAGTCTGCTTCAACGTCTGTGTGAACAACACGCAACCATTCAAATCACTTTTGTGGGAAAATATGCATAATGTGTGTGTCACTCACCACTCATCAGAGGATTGGAGAAGAAAACTGCCGCTCCACTTTGTCTGCCCCTCCGTGTTTCTTCACGTCCTCCTGACATATTTCGCTCAACTTGTTTTTCTGCTCGTTTGGCGTCTCTCCTGGATTCCGCAGTGTCAAAGTGATAACATGCCTGAAATACATCTGGTCTTCATTTTGTTCTCTCTTTGTGTGTTTGTGGCAGCTCGCTCAGCGCTGTGATGTGATGTCATATCCTCCTCAGAGCAGCTATTTGCCCTCCAGGAAACAGGCGGCCTCAAAAGCTGTGGGTGTGTCTCAGCCAATGGAGGTGCCACAAACAACGGAGGCCTGCTGACCAGGTCCAAATTTTTTTTACTTTGACATTTGACACCGAGATGTGTCTGTAAGGCTCTCGGAGTCTTTTTTTTTTAACAGCTCAAAGAGTCTTAACAGCAGACTAAACACTACAGTTTACACTCTCACTCATCTTTGAATAAACTTAGGCTGCATAGTTTTAAAAAAATCAACAGTTTATACGTTAATTATTGTACACATTTATTTCTGTTCCACCATTTTACACTGACTGGTTCATGTGAAGTGAAGTGAATTATATTTATATAGCGCTTTTTCTCAAGTGACTCAAAGCGCTTTACATAGTGAAACCCAATATCTAAGTTACATTCCAACCAGTGTGGGTGGCACTGGGAGCAGGTGGGTAAAGTGTCTTGCCCAAGGACACAACGGCAGTGACTTTAGGATGGCGGAAGCGGGAATCGAACCTGCAACCCTCAAGTTGCTGGCACGGCCACTCTACCAACCGAGCTAAACCGCCGCAGTTTTTACAAAGGAATATTAAGACCACACTAGATCAAAAAAAGAACAAAAAAAATCATAGTTTTCAAGAATTAGGTTTAAATTTTGCAAGAATAAATTTGTAATTTCATTGTAATTCTGGTGAAATGTTCCGCAAATAAATTTGTCATTTTATGAGGATTAAGTTGAAATAATTTGTTAGACTGTCGGAATCAAGTTGAAACATAACAAGAAAACATTTGTAATTTTGTTGGAATTAAGGTAAAATATTTCAAAAATACAATCAATCAATCAATGTTTACTTATATAGCCCTAAATCACAAGTGTCTCAAAGGGCTGCACAAGCAACAACGACATCCTCGGTTCAGATCCCACATCAGGGCAAGGAAAAACTCAACCCAATGGGACAATCAGAAACCTTGGAGAGGACCCCCCCCCCCTCCCTCCCAGGGCGACCGGTGCAATGGACGTCGAGTGGATCTAACATAATATTGTGATAGTCCAGTCCATAGTGGATCTAACATAATAGCGAGAGTCCAGTCCATAGTGGGGCCAGCAGGAAACCATCCCAAGCGGAGACGGGTCAGCAGCGCAAAGATGTCCCCAACTGATGCACAGGCGAGTGGTCCATCCCGGGTCCCAACTTTAGACGGCCAGCGCTTCATCCGTGGCCACCGAACCTGTGCCGTGGAGAGTGGCAGAGCAGAAAAGAAAAGAAACGGCAGATCAACTGGTCTAAAAGGGGGGTCTATTTAAAGGCTAGAGTATACAAATGAGTTTTAAGATGGGACTTAAATGCTTCTACTGAGGTAGCATCTCTAACTGTTACCGGGAGGGAATTCCAGAGTACTGGAGCCCGAATAGAAACCGCTCTATAGCCCGCAGACTTTTTTTGGGCTCTGGGAATCACTAATAAGCCGGAGTTCCATGAACACAGATTTCTTGCCGGGACATATGGTACAATACAATCGTCAAGATAGGATGGAGCTAGACTGTGTAGTATTTTATACGTAAGTAGTAAAACCTTAAAGTCACATCTTAAAGAAGATAATACTTTAGAAGGCCTGTAACGTAGTGGGAGTGGAGCTGGACTCTCTGGCGGTGGTGTCAGAGAGGAGAAGTCTAGCAAAACTCCTAGCCATGATGGACAACACCTCCCACCCACTACACTCGGATCTTGCAGAGAGAATGAGCACGTTCAGTGGAAGGCTCAGACCCCAAAAATGCAACACGGAACGACACAGGAGGTCCTTCATACCGACAGCCATCAGACTGTATAATGCATATGTTCCTTGACTGCACTTAAATGTAGAATATATTTATATTATTCATATATTATATATGTAATATATTATATATATTATATGATCTATTTTTATCATTGTTTTATCTATGCGTTTGTTACAGCTCGTCTCGATTACTGTAACGTATTATTTTCGGGTCTCCCCATGTCTAGCATTAAAAGATTACAGTTGGTACAAAATGCGGCTGCTAGACTTTTGACAAGAACAAGAAAGTTTGATCACATTACGCCTGTACTGGCTCACCTGCACTGGCTTCCTGTGCACTTAAGATGTGACTTTAAGGTTTTACTACTTACGTATAAAATACTACACGGTCTAGCTCCATCCTATCTTGCCGATTGTATTGTACCATATGTCCCGGCAAGAAATCTGCGTTCAAAAGACTCCAGCTTATTAGTGATTCCTAAAGCCAAAAAAAAGTCTGCGGGCTATAGAGCGTTTTCCGTTCGGGTTCCAGTACTCTGGAATGCCCTCCCGGTAACAGTTCGAGATGCCACCTCAGTAGAAGCATTTAAGTCTCACCTTAAAACTCATTTGTATACTCTAGCCTTTAGATATACTCCCTTTTTAGACCATTTGATCCGCCGTTTTGTTTCTTTTTCTCCTCTGTCCCACTCTCCTTTGTGGAGGGGGTCCGGTCCGGTGTCCATGAATGAAGTACTGGCTGTCCAGAGTTGGGACCCAGGATGGACCGCTCGTCCAGAGTCGGCACCCAGGATGGACCGCTCGTCTATGTATCGGCTGGGACATCTCTGCGTTGCTGATCCGCCTCCGGTTGGGATGGTTTCCTGTTGGCTCCACTATGAACGGGACTCTCGCTACTGTGTTGGATCCACTTTGGACTGGACTCTCACGGCTGTGTTGGATCCACTATGGATTGAACTTTCACAGTATCATGTCAGACCCGCTTGACATCCATTGCTTTCGGTCCCCTAGAGGGGGGGGGGAGGGTTGCCCACATATGTGGTCCTCTCCAAGGTTTCTCATAGTCATCATTGTCACCGACGTCCCACTGGGGTGAGTTTTTCTTGCCCTTATGTGGGCTCTACCGAGGATGTCGTTGTGGTTTGTGCAGCCCTTTGAGACACTAGTGATTTAGGGCTTTATAAATAATCATTGATTGATTGATTGTTTATTGTGAGCGAACTGTGGTGCTGAATTTCCCCCAGGGATCAATAAAGTACATTCTATTCTATTCTATTCTATTCTATTAAGTGCACAGGAAACCAGTGCAGGTGAGCCAGTACAGGCGTAATGTGATCAAACTTTCTTGTTCTTGTCAAAAGTCTAGCAGCCGCATTTTGTACCAACTGTAATCTTGTAATGCTAGACATGGGGAGACTTTAGCAAAAATGCATTTGTAACTAAATTGGAATCAAGCTGAAAAATTACAAGAATAAAATAAAAATGTTACAAGCGATAAGTTGAAATTTTACAAAAATAAATTTGAGGTCCAAAAATATTGAAATAATTGACGCTAATTCTGAAATAAAGGTGAATTTCATGACCACTAATGGACATGTGTCCGGAAAGACAATAAAACAACAGGGGTTCTGGTATGGAGCCTTAGGGAACGCCACTGTTAACAATCAATAAATCCAGCTCTGGGGATAAAAAAAAAAAAAAAAAGAACATTAAATTGAATTAAATATCAGCCTCCTTTAGGTTTCAGGTCCTTGCAACTCCGTAATATGCAATACAAATGCAAAAAATAAATAAATATATATATATATACATTTAAGTCATCTGTTATGATGCCTCCGTCGTCAGCTTGCTGTATTCTGTCGTATTTCAAGTAGATGGAGCGCTTTATCATAATAAGTGAGGAGAGCGAGACAGGGGGCAAAGTGTTCCAAACAATCCAAGCATAAAATCAACAGAGCTTAGCTAATATAAACACAGACTGGAGTTCACTATTGCTCGTATCGAGAGCTGGTCACATGACAGTGAGACTCACAGGCTGCACACATGACCCATTGTTCACAAATGTCAATATATTTAGACTCAATTATAGTAATTCTACTTATATTTAAACCCAAAAATGCATTAAATTACATCCTCAGGTCAGGACTGAGTCCTTGTTGGTTTACTACAATGATAAATTATATTTACATGTTTTATATCATATTGAATCAGTTTTGCAACTGTGGGTGGAGCCATGGAGCAAAAAAAAAACAAAAAAACAGATCAATGAAAATACAGTACAGGTATCGTTTACTGTATTTTTGAAGTGCTGTCATTCTGTAACTAACTAATTAATTGCACATAATTGTAAAAAAATGTATATAAATAAATAAATGGTTAATCACTAAGTTCTGTATAGTTATTTTAAATTGTTATTTAAAACTTAAATAATGAATGCACAATTTGATATTGTTTATTGTTTTAATTATTTAATGTAAATTTACATTTTCTATCCACTGTTTCCTTTTATTTGTTGAACTTTTTAAATATTGGTTTGATAATAGAAATAATAGTAATAATAAAAGTCCATTCAATAAATTGAAAAGGTTATTAATATAGAAATTAATCATGGGGTATTTAAATAGATATTTAAACATGTCAGGCTCTACCAACCGGCATAGCTCGGTTGGTAGAGCGGCCGTGCCAGCAACTTGAGGGTTGCAGGTTCGATTCCCGCTTCCGCCGTCCTAGTCACTGCCGTTGTGTCCTTGGGCAAGACCCTTTACCCACCTGCTCCCAGTGCCACCCACACTGGTTTAAATGTAACTTAGATATTGGGTTTCACTATGTAAAGCGCTTTGAGTCACTAGAGAAAAGCGCTATATAAATATAATTCACTTCACTTCACAATATCCATCCATCCATCCATTTTCTACCGCTTATTCCCTTTCGGGGTCGCGGGGGGCGCTGGCGCCTATCTCAGCTACAATCGGGCGGAAGGCGGGGTACACCCTGGACAAGTCGCCACCTCATCGCAGGGCCAACACAGATAGACAGACAACATTCACACACTAGGGCCAATTTAGTGTTGCCAATCAACCTATCCCCAGGTGCATGTTTTTGGAAGTGGGAGGAAGCCGGAGTACCCGGAGGGAACCCACGCATTCACGGGGAGAACATGCAAACTCCACACAGAAAGATCCCGAGGCTGGATTTGAACCCAGGACTGCAGGACCTTCGTATTGTGAGGCAGACGCACTAACCCCTCTGCCACCGTGAAGCCCTTCACAATATCATATATATGTTTTTAGAATTTTTATTTTATCTAAAAAAAATTCAATTTAAATATTATTACACAAAGAAAATTACCTAAATGTCAAATACGTCAAAAAATCATGTCACAAAATAAAAAAAAATCAGTTTTTTATATTTGTATTATTTTACAAATACTTTACTAGAGTACTATAATGGCTACAATTCATGATAATCATATTAACAATAAAACAATTTATGTTAAAATTGTTAATTTAATGTTCATGAAAGAGCAAAAATAGATTAGATATTTCAAATGTATTATTTTTTAATTATTATGAAAAAATGCTCAGTTCAATATACTATTGTGTATTGTAGTACAACATAATAGTAATGTAAAATGTATAATGAAATATAATGCTAAAAACATAGCAACCTTGGGTTGCAAACAGCCAATTTAACAGTTTTTTCCAAATTTAATTACATTACATTATTGTAATTTTTTTATGTGCTCCATGAGCTTTAAGCACACTTCACAGGTGTGCTTAAAGCTCATGGAGAGAATGCCAAGAGTGTACAAAGCAGTAATCGGAGCAAAGTGTGGCTATTTTGGAGAAACTAGAATATAAAACATGTGTTCAGTTATTTCACCTTTTTTTTAGTTAAGTGCATAACTCCACATGTGTTCGTTCATAGTTTAATCTACAATGTAAATAGTCATGAAAATAAAGAAAATGAACACATGAATGAGAAGGTGTGTCCAAACGTTTGGCCTGTACTGTATGTATATATAAATCTATTAAAAAATATTTTACAATTAAATGTAAATACAGATAAATACATGCAAGTATTAATTAATTATGTGTTAATATTATTTTGTTGAACACAACTATGTATGGAGTTTATCATAAAACAGCATTTTCTCTTTAAACTCCACAGTTACCTTTCGCTTTTCAGATGCCATGTCTGTGTGTGTACTAGTGGGCAAAATGTTTTTTTTTTCTATGACAGGAAAAAAGAAGATATTTTTGATGGTGCTGTGTTTGTTTATTCAAATTGTGGGCATGGTGTCTACTTAAGGAAATCTCATTATAAACTGACGGCACCTAACCTTCAATCAGTCTGGTTCAAAAAATGTAAATAAAAATAAAATTAGGGTAACGCTTTAGTATGGGGAACATTCTAAGTAACAAAGACTTAATTTCGAGTTATTTGGACACCAGGGGAACATATAAGGTTTAGGGTTAGATTTTATTTATAAAAAAGCAGTTTACGTTGAGCAAACAACCTCAAAGTGCAACAGTGTAAAATAAATAGTAATAATAACAATAAAAAGATAATAAAAATTAATAGAATATAAAACTAGAAACAGCCTAATAGCTAGAACCAGCATGCATGTCTATAAAAAGGCTTTTTTTTTAAAGATGGGTTTTTAAGCCTTTTTTAAAAGCATCCACAGTCTGAGGTGCCCTCAGGTGGTCAGGGAGAGCGTTCCACAGACTGGGTGCAGTGGAGCAGAAAGCTAGGGTTACTAATAAGCAATAATTCTGAGGTTTTTGAGGGAGGACTCTTAGTTAATGGCTTATTGGTTATATAATAAGGCCATGCAGAATAAAGCATTAATAAGTACTTAATAATGACTAATTAAGAGCCAATATGTTACTAATTTGCAACTAATTAATAGTGAATATGTTCCCCATACCAAAGTGTTACCGAAATTAGAGACTGGTCATGAAGAACCAAATTAGTTGTAATTTTAATTTAATATGATTTATTAAACTATTTGACATTTTAATGTTCTATATAAGTGGATTATAATGTTTGGATTTTTAGAGTTTTATTTCAATTATTGTTTAAATGATAAATTTGCATTTTGAAATTATGTAAATACAATTATCCATCCATTTTCTACCGCTTATTCCCTTTTTTGGGGGTCGCGGGGGCGCTGGCGCCTATCTCAGCTACAATCGGGCGGAAGGCGGGGTACACCCTGGACAAGTCGCCACCTCATCGCAGGGCCAACACAGATAGACAATTAAAGAAATTGTTTTCATTTTGAATAAATAATACCAATTATGAGCTTCTTTTTATTTTTTTTATAAATATGCATCTAATCCGTGACTTGTTCAGGGTTTACACCGCCTTCCGCCTGAATGCAGCTAAGATAGGCTCCAGCACCCCCTGCGACCCCAAAAAGGGACAAGCGGTAGGAAATAAATGGATGGATGTATCCAAGCCTTGCCATCATGATGCTTGTAAAGAAATATTTTTGATCCTGCCTTTGTATTAGATCAGGGGTCGGGAACCTTTTTGGTCTGAGAGAGCCAAGAAGCCAAATATTTTAAAATGTATTCACCTAAGAGCCATATAATATATTTTTAACACCGAACACAACTAAAAGTGTGCATTTTTAATTAAGACCAACATTTCTAGAGTATACTAGGTCTCTAATTCTTTGTAATAACGTTGTTTTTCTGTAGCTAACTTAGGAGGGGGCGTGGCCTGCGGGTCTGCAGCGAAGCGGGGTGTTGCCAGGACCGGCCTCGAAATCAGCGACAGGTGTGTAAAAGAACCCCCAAGAGGGCTAGCCCTACACTAACCAATAATAAATACATTATTTCTTACCTTTAAGGCAACTTCTTGAACAGGTGCGGTAGAAAAAAAGGATGGATGGATTCAAATGCATGAGCATTTTTATATTTTTAACGTTATTTTTAGTACTGTGATTATAAGTGGAATTATTCATTACTTATTGTGTTAGGCAGTGTCAGCTCAGATTAATTCGAGAGCCAGATGCAGTCATCAAAAGAGCCACATCTGGCTCGGGAGCCATAGGTTCCCTACCCCTGTGGTGTACCTAATATAGTGTCCAGTGCAAGGGCCCCATACTGTAGATGAAAAGGTCAAAGTGGTTACAATACGCCACATGTCCAGCACAGAGCTATTGTGGTGCTGCAGCAGATTAAATAGAAGCACATGATGGCACCATGTGATTTCTCTGAGAATTTAGCTAAGCACGCTCACTTATTTCCTCCTCCCTTTTTCCCCCCTCTTTTCTTCCTTGTGTTCAGAGCGAGCGGCCTGTGCTGCGTGTGTGGCGTGTACAGACCGTCATGGCGTCCCCTCGGCTGGAGACGTTCTGCTGCTCGAACCGGGATCCGGCGACCGAGCTGGTGGTGACTTTCCAGCCGCTTCTGTTCGGAGCTCTGACGGTGGGCAGCGCGGTCCTCAGCCTGGTCTTCACCGTCCTCCAGATCCTGCCCAAGAAGAAAGGCTACAGGAGACTGGGACAGTACCCTCTGCCCAGACCTGCATCCTCGTCCCGGATACTCTTCATCATCAGCCTGTGTGATATTATGGGATGTACAGGTAGGGCTTACGTGCTTTTACGATGCAATTTCGTTTTTAACTCTTTTCTGCGGCTTCCAATTTTTTTGTTTTTTTTTACTACTTTTGGAGACTAGTATGGACCAGACACTGCATTACAGTTGTGATCAAAATGATTCAACCCCCACACAATTTTGGTGTTTTAGCAAGTTGGACATTTATTCCGTATTTTGTTTATAGTCATATCAAATAAAGATGTGTCAAATAGACAAATGCATTTTAAATTGTAACACTGTATCTTACAAAATACCAAAAAAGGACATTTTTCTTAATATCCATCCATCATCTTCCGCTTATCCGAGGTCGGGTCGCGGGGGCAACAGCCTAAGCAGGGAAACCCAGACTTCCCTCTCCCCAGCCACTTCGTCTAGCTCTTCCCGGGGGATCCCGAGGCGTTCCCAGGCCAGCCGGGAGACATAGTCTTCCCAACGTGTCCTGGGTCTTCCCCGTGGCCTCCTACCGGTTGGACGTGCCCTAAACACCTCCCTAGGCAGGCGTTTGGGTGGCATCCTGACCAGATGCCCGAACCACCTCATCTGACTCCTCTCGATGTGAAGGAGCAGCGGCTTTACTTTGAGTTCCTCCCGGATGGCAGAGCTTCTCACCCTATCTCTAAGGGAGAGCCCCGCCACACGGCGGAGGAAACTCATTTCGGCCGCTTGTACCCGTGATCTTATCCTTTCGGTCATGACCCAAAGCTCATGACCATAGGTGAGGATGGGAACGTTGATCGACCGGTAAATTGAGAGCTTTGCCTTCCGGCTCAGCTCCTTCTTTACCACAACGGATCGGTACAACGTCCGTATTACTGAAGACGCCGCACCGATCCGCCTGTCGATCTCACGATCCACTCTTCCCTCACTCGTGAACAAGACTCCTAGGTCCTTGAACTCCTCCACTTGGGGCAGGGTCTCCTCCCCAACCCGGAGATGGCATTCCACCCTTTTCCGGGCGAGAACCATGGATTCGGACTTGGAGGTGCTGATTCTCATTCCGGTCGCTTCACACTCGGCTGCGAACCGATCCAGCGAGAGCTGAAGATCCCGGTCAGATGAAGCCATCAGGACCACATCATCTGCAAAAAGCAGAGACCTAATCCTGCGGTTACCAAACCGGAACCCCTCAACGCCTTGACTGCGCCTAGAAATTCTGTCCATAAAAGTTATGAACAGAATCGGTGACAAAGGACAGCCTTGGCAGAGTCCAACCCTCACTGGAAACGTGGCCGACTTATTGCCAGCAATGCGGATCAAGTGATCCGACACTGATCATACAGGGAACGGACCGCCACAATAAGACAGTCCGATACCCCATACTCTCCGAGCACTCCCCACAGGATTTCCCGAGGGACACGGTCGAATGCCTTCTCCAAGTCCACAAAGCACATGTAGACTGGTTGGGCAAACTCCCATGCACCCTCAAGAACCCTGCTGAGAGCACAGAGCTGGTCCACAGCTCCACGACCAGGACGAAAACCACACTGTTCCTCCTGGATCCGAGGTAGCCTCCTCTCCAGTACACCTGAATAAACCTTCCCGGGAAGGCTTAATATCTCATTGACAAAATGATTCAACCCCCTCGTTACATGCATCTTTAGTACTTAGTAGAACACCCTTTGGCAGTAATGACATCCTTCAAAGGTGATACATAACCGGACACAAGCTTCTTGCAACCATCTACAGGTATTTTAGCCCATTCCTCTTGGGCAAAGGCCTCCAGTTCATTCATATTCTTGGGCTTGCGTGCTGCAACTGCCTTCTTCAAGTCCCACCACAGCTTTTCTAGAGGATTTAGGTCTGGCGACTGTGAAGGCCACTCCAGAGTCTTCCAGCCCTTCTTCTGCAACCACTCTGATGTTGATTTGGAGGCATGCTTGGGATCGTTGTCCTGTTGGAAGGTCCAACGTCTCCCAAGCCTCAGCTTCGTCACTGACTTCATGACATTTGCAGCTAATATATCCTGCTAGGAAACAGAATTCATAATGCCCTGAACGCGCTGGAGATTCCCGGTACCTGAGGCAGAGAAACAGCCCCAGAGCATGATTGACGCCCCACCATGCTTAACAGTAGGAAAGGTGTTCTTCTCTTTGTAAGCTCCTCCAGACATAACGTTGATGCATAGGCCCAAAGAGTTCCAGTTTTGTCTCATCACTCCATAGAACAGTTTCCCAAAACCTTTGGGGTTTGTCCAGATGATTTTTGGCATTCTGGAGTCTATTTTACTTGTGCCTGGTAGTCAGAAGTAGGGTGCGCCTGGGAGTTCTGGCATGGAGGCCTTCATCTCGTAGTGCGCGCCTTATTGTCTGGGACGAAACCTGCGTTCCTCCCTCTGCAAAGTCCTGTTGTAGTTCCTCAGCTGTTACCCGGGGGTTTTTCACCACTGTACGCTTCAAATACCGGACAGCATCCTCTTTCTACCACGCCCAGGTAGTGTTTCCACTGTGCCTTTAGCTTTGAACTTGCAAATTATGCTCCCAACTGTGTCTCTTGGAATGTGTAATGTCTTTGCTATTTTCTTATATCCATATCTTTTCTTATAAAGAGAAATGACCTCCTCTCTTGACTTCTTTGACCACTCCCTGGACTTCACCATGTTGCAAATACACCATTGACCATCTACAAGAAGCTGAGCGTCACAGTCTTTTTCAATCAGTTTAATTGTTGCTCGTTATGGTTCCAATCACATCTACAGGTGTTTTCAACACCTGATTAAAAAGACCTTATTCAAATTCTGTTCTTAAGAGTTATGATCTTCAAGGGGTTGAATAATTTTGTCAATGAGATATCAAGAGAAATGACACTGTTTGGTATGTTACAAAATATAATGTTGTAATTCAAGTTGCATTTATCTATTTGACACATTTTTATTTGATATGACTATAAACAAAATACGGAATAAATGTCCAACTTGCTAAAACACCAGAATTGTGTGGGGGTTGAATAATTTTGATCACAACTGTATGATAAATTTTTTTCTTTGCTTCATTTTACAGCAGGGGTGTCCAAACTTTTTCCAAAAAGGGCCGCAGGCTGACGAGTCAAAGCATGCGCGGGCTGTTTTGATATTTTATTTTGTAAAAAAAAAAAAAAAGTATCTAAAACAGAGATACATTTACAGACAAAACAATGTGCCAGCTTCGTATTAAGTATTAGTATTAAAATTAGCTACCATATTTGCTTATTATGCTTACATTTTTATTGTTTTTTTGTCGGATTTTATTTCGACAATATGCTGCGGGTCAAAAAAACTTGAGCTGCGGGCCACACTTTGGACACCCCTGTTTTAGAGGTATTATTTCAAGAATATGGTTAAATTGTACTGCCTGATCATGCTGGAAAATGTTCTTAATAGTTTGACTCATCGACATTACAAAAATTGCAATACCAGTGACAATATATGATATTTCTTACTTTTAACACATTTATTTATTGTAATAATGTCATTATTATACATGTTATTTTTTTACAGACCGTACAATATTTTGGGCAAAGGCACACTGATGACATGACAAATATCTCATTTCAATTTAAATGTCTTCCATAACATTAAATCTGATGTATTTTTTATGTAGCGGCTAAAAAAAAATGTGTAGGAGTCTATAATCCACAATCAATAATTGATTGCAATATCATAAATGATACCATCACATGTGTCATAATACAGCCTCTTGTGGTCCCTTTAAAGTAGGGGTGTCCAAACTTTTTCCACTGAGGGCCGCACACTTAATAATCAAAGCAAGTGGGGGCCATTTATTATAAAAAACAATACAATATATGAATAAAAAATATACATTTAGGCCTGATCCCGGGGACCCCAAAGGGTTTTGGTAAAAATAAAATGTTAAAAATGTGTCATTATTCAGTATTATTATTTTTGTTATTATTATTATTCAAGTTTAAATCTCTAGATCAACATTAGGTCTACCTGTCAATATGACGTTTTTAAAGATTTAAGTTGTATGCTCTTTTTGTCAAAGAAAACCATGTTTTTTTATTGAAAAAAAAAACACAAAATATGCAATATTTTCACCCAATAAAATTTTTAAGTAGAATGTTTGAGATTATATAATAATTGGAGCCGGAAAAAGGTCAACAACTCATAACACCATTGATTTTAATTCATTATTATTTTTTGTGCAATGACACTTAAAAACAAAACACTGATCCAAAAGGGTCCTACTCATTAAAGTGTTAAAAAATAAATTATATATATATTTTTACTTTTCACTTTTAAAACAATGGTCTCGAGATCAACTTCAGATATATCCGTCAGTTATAAGTTTTTGTTTTTTGTTTGTTTGTTTTAGGCCATTCTTTAAAAAAAAAAAAAAAAAGCTTAGTTTTTTTTATGGCAAACACAAAATATCCAACATTTACCCCAAAAAATATCTCAAAGTGGAATATTTAATTTGATGTAATTGGAGCCTTGAATAGGTCAATAATTCATAATTGATTTTGATTCACATTTTTTTTTTTTTTTTAAGAAAAAAACAACCTGCATGGCAGCTTTGTGTTGTAAATATTGCATCATGTTCTTGTTACATTTCAACTGTTTGCTCTTTTGTACCACTTTTTATTTTTTTCCATAGTACTTTTAAAATATGCCGTGGGGCCGTTAAAAAATGGCCTGCGGGCCCCACTTTGGACACCCCTGCTTTAAAGGGAAACTGCGCCTTTTTTTTTTTAATTTTGCCTATCGTTCACAATCATGAGAGACAATGAATTGATTAACGTGGACCCCGACTTAAAAAAAAGTTGAAAAACTTATTTGGGTGTTACCATTTAGTGGTCAATTGTACGAAATATGTACTTTACTGTGAAATCTACTAATAAAAGTTTCAATCAATCAATCAAAAACAAGAAGACAAAAGGGTTTTTTGTTTTCTTTGTAGTTTAAAAATCAGAGCAATCGGTTTTACATCACTTTTAAAATGCATTCAAAAACCATATAATGTAATATAATAGTATAAAATATATAGTGTAATAACCAAACTGTAGTGATATTGTTATTGTAAGCACGAACACTGCAGAACTCTTTTTCTATCGTTGTAACACATCGGCATGCTACAGTATTAGCCCTAAAAGCTAACTACGGCAAGAGGTAAGCTAGCTTCTACATTAACCCAATACCCGTTTGAGTTGGTAATGCACAACACAATGGGAACCAATCTGGACTGACTAAAAACCGTGAACAATCATATTACAGTATCTGTAAAGTATTATTTCATGTTTTGTTTATACACAGCGTGTGTACTGTAGTTTTTTTCATCAATAAGCATGACGTGCTTCGTGTATCGTGATCAATATTATCGTGACTCACTCGATGGACAATTGTGTGTTTGGAACCTTTTCTCAGGTTTATTTTGGGTAAGCACTCCATTTATGTTGGCATATTTTGGCTCCAAGTTCTACATTTACAGCGTCGAGTCATGCCAACTTCACTCTCTCGGCTTCCGTCTGCACCAATATTTCACCTTCTCTTCGTGCTCGCTTCTATAACCAGCAGTTCATCCTCTGTACTTTCAGCTTCAAAAAGATAAGGTTGTGAATGCTCAATTTCCAAAAATATTTGTTTTTGTCGTCTGTTACCTTTTCTGCCATGATTACAACACACTCGTGTTTGTTTACGGATGTAGGAACACATATTTGTTGCCAGAAGTCAGGAGAGCGCTGCTTTGGAAACGGAAAAAAATATGCTTAAGAAATAAGTTAATGTTTAAAATAACGAAATTACGGTAACTATTGAACATACTGCATGTTTTTATGATTGTGTCTATTACTACATTATATATATATATATATATATATATATATATATATATATATATATATATATATATACACTTCCAGTGTGTATATCAAACGTTGGAATGCTTTGAAGGCTGTAATGTTTGTTTTTTTCATCTTTAAAATCCTAAAAAAGGACATGTGTTCTTGTCTCTCATAATGATTGTGAACGATAGGAAACTTTCCCCCAAAAAGTGCAATTCCCCTTTAAACTCCACTGTAACTTTCAGCTTTACAGATGCCATGTCTGATTAGAATTTTTCAGATATTTAATATACAGTAAATATTACTACATTCCTATTACCGCTTCTGTCTTATCAGTTTTTCAACACTAATTGGTTGTGTTTGGGTAAGCACTCCATTTATGTTGGCATAGCTTGGCTCCAAGTTCTACAATTACAGCGTCGGGCATGCCAACCTCACTCTCTCGGCTTCCGTCCGCACCAACGTTTCACCCTCTCTTCGTGCTCGCTTCTATAACCAGCAGTTCATCCTCTGTATATTCAGCTTCAAAAAGATAAGGTTGTGAATACTCATTTGTCGTAAAAGAGTTGTCTTTGTTGTCTGTTACCATTTCTACCATGATTACAACACACTTGTGTTTGTTTAGGGAAGTAGGAACACATATTTGCTGCCAGAAGTCAGAATAGCGCTGCTATGGAAACGCAAATAAGTATGCTTAGGAAATAAGTTAATGCTTAAAATGACGAAATTACGGTAAATATTGAACATACTGCATATTTTTATGATTGTGTCTGTTACTACATTTCATATATATACATACATACATACATACATACATACATACATACATATATATATATATATATATATATATATATATATATATATATATACTTGCAGTGTGTATATAAAACGTTAATGGAATGCTTTGAAGGCTACAATGCCTTTTTTCTTCTTTAAATTCCTAAAAAAGGACATGTGCGTTCTTGTCTCTCATAATGATTGTGAACGATAGCAAAAATTCCCCCAAAAAGTGCAATTCCCCTTTAAACTATACTGTAACATGCAGCTTTACAGATGCCATGCCTGATAAGAATTTTTCAGATATTTAATATACAGTACATATTACTATGGCGGTTTTTGAACACTAATTGGTTGTGTTTGACCCACATAGAAGAAATCAACCAGCTGCACGTTTTCTTTAAATTACGCCAGCTTTACAGATACCATGTCTGCTCTGCAGTATTTGTGTTGAGGTAAAGGAGCCACAAAGGCATGGAGGCATGCATTGAATGGGAAAACATGGTTTTAATTTAAAATACTACAACTAGAACAAACAAAGGGTACAAACAAAAAGCAAGCACATGGGCGGATATAACAAACTAAGGGCTATGAACAAACAAATCGGAAGCAGGGAACAAAAAACAGTAAGCTACAAACATTTACCAAATATAGCGTACCGCTACGCTGCAATCACAGGACCAGTAGGAATGACAAGTAGAAAATGACATTGACACGACAATACAATGATCCAGCACTGACTGGAGGAACAAAGCCGGTAAAATAGGAGCTGGCTGATTGACATCAGGTGTGACCAGATGCCAATCAGCCGCAGCTGAGTGAAAACAGGACACAGGGAGACGGACAGGAAGCCGAACCAAAATAAGAGCACTAGACAGGAACTAAGGAGAGGAAATACTAAACGCAGAGGAAACAAACAAATGCAGAGGAAAAAACTAAAATGTAGTCAAACTGTCAGAGGAAAGCCTGACAATACCTGAAAGTCGGATGGCTGCGGTGAACGCCAGTGTCTCTGAGAGAAGCCGAGGAGCCAAGATCACAGCTGCCTTTTTGAGCTGCAGGATGAGGTCGCGTAATCAACTCAAGTCTCCGGTAAGAGCCGACTTAATATCACAATTTTCCCATCCAAAAACGTAGAGAAACATGTTCGCCTGACCACTGTGTTAAAGCTTCACAACAAACAAAGAAACACCGGCTGTGTTTCGGTTGCTAAAGGCAGCTGCAATCCACCGCTTTCCACCAACAGCATTCTTCTTTGACGTCTCCATTATTAATTGAACAAATTGCAAAAGATTCAGCAACACAGATGTCCAAAATACTGTGTAATTATGCGATGAAAAGAGACGACTTTTAGCCGTGTGTGGTGCTGGGCTGAAATGTTCGCGCCAACCAATAACGTCACAAGCACGCGTCAACATAAGCATCATCATTCAGCGACGTTTTCAACACCACACTTTGCGGGAAATTTAAAATTACAATTTAGTAAACTAAAAAGGCCGTATTGGCATGTGTTGCAATGTTAATATTTCATCATTGATATATAAACTATCAGACTGCGTGGTCGGTAGTAGTGGGTTTCAGTAGGCCTTTAAATATAAATAAATGCATACAAATATACATTAATACATATTATGTATAATAATAATGATCCATAAATGTGGATGCATATGAAAAAGTGCAATATATTTATCTGTACAATTATCTATTTATTTATATTTGCACCTTATTGCTCTTTTATCCTGCCCCAGAACGACCTAATGCAACATAACATTTTGTTATTATCTGTACTGCAAAGTTCAAATTTGAATGACAATAAAAGAAATAATTAAAAATATAAATAAATACATGTTAGTGCTAAACATTAATATTTTGTTGAACAATACTCTGTATGGACTTTATCATACAAAAGCCATTTCTCTTTAAAGGCCTACTGAAACCCACTACTACCGACCACGCAGTCTGATAGTTTATATATCAATGATGAAATATTAACATTGCAACACATGCCAATACGGCCTTTTTAGTTTACTAAATTGCAATTTTAAATTTCCCGCAGAGTTTCCTGTTGAAAACGTTGCGGAATGATGACGCGTATGTTGACGCATGCTTGTGACCTTATTGGTTGGAGGGGACATTTTAGCCCAGCACCACTTACGGCTAAAAGTCGTCTCTTTTCATCGCATAATTACACAGTATTTTGGACATCTGTGTTGCTGAATCTTTTGCAATTTGTTCAATTAATAATGGAGACGTCAAAGAAGAATGCTGTTGGTGGAAAGTGGTGGATTGCAGCTGCCTTTAGCAACCGAAACACAGCCGGTGTTTCTTTGTTTCTTGTGAAGCTTTAACACAGGGCGGTCAAGCGAACATGTTTCTCTACGTCAACCAACAAGTTTTTGGATGGGAAAATTGTGATATAAAGTCGGCTCTTACTGGAGACTTGAGTGGATTACGCGACCTCATCCTGCAGCTCAAAAAGGCAGCTGTGATCTTGGCTTCTTTCAGAGACACTGGCGTTCACCGCAGCCATCTGACTTTCAGGTATGACTTTATAATCTCACTAAAATACTATTAACACAATAAGCAGATAAGGGATTTTCCAGAATTATCCTAGTAAATGTGTCTAATTACATCTGAAACGCTCCCACTGCCGCCGCCTTTTTTTTTTTTAGTGCTTCACTCTAACTTTCCTCATCCACGAATCTTTCATCCCCGCTCAAATTAATGGGGAAATCGTCGCTTTCTCGGTCCGAATTGCTCTTACTGCTGGTGGCTCACATTATAAACAATGTGAGGATGTGAGGAGCCCTCACACCGGTGATGTCACACGCACATCGTCTGCTACTTCCGGTACAGGCAAGGCTTTTTTATTTGCGAACTTTATCGTTTATATTCTCTACTAAATCCTTTCAGCAAAAATATGGCACTATTGCGAAATGATCAAGTATGACACATTGAACGGACCTGCTATCCGCGTTTAAATAAGAAAATCTCATTTCGGTAGTCCTTTAAACTGCACAGTGAACTTCGGCTTTACAGATGCCATGTCTTTGCGTGTACCTGTGGGCCTTTTTTTTTTTTTTTCCATGACAAGAAAAAGGAAAAGACTCTTTGGGGGTGATGCAGGATTAATTGAGAGCATGGTGTCTATTTGAGGAACTCTTCTTATTATGCTGCCGGTCTGTTAAAATTGCATTACGCAACTGAAGGCATTTATCCTTCAATTAGTTTGGTTTATTAAGTTTCGATTTTCATTGGTCCTAATGTGGTCTGGTTGGTTAACAGGTCGCTTCCCATGTTTTCCTCCACCAGGCATCATTCTCAGGTCGTCTCTGTGGATCGGTCTGCCCGGCACGGTGGAGCAGATCTCCGAGGCCAACAGCACCGACGTTTGGCCGGACGTCTTCTGCCTGGGCAGCGCGGTACGTGTCCGGTCACCTCCCGTCTTTCCGACGCCTCGTTGCCCTGACCATGATGTTTGCACATGTCGGCAGATGTGGATCCAGTTGTTCTACAGCGCTTCTTTCTGGTGGACCTTCTGCTACGCCGTAGACGTCTTCCTGGTGGTGAAGACGTCCGCAGGAATCAGGTGAAGCACGGCCTCTTGCGATTAGAACATTTACAGTAGCTGACCAGGCTGAGTTGGAATAAATACTGTACACACATGAGTGTGTGAGAAGCCCCCAGGACCCTGTGGTGACCCAGACTGGGATGTGTTCCACGTCTCAATGGAGGCAATTATAAACCAGCAGATGACTAGAATTGTTGAGAAACGTCAAAGTGCTTCAAGGCTCTTTTCTTTGATGTTCTTGTGAAGAAAATTCTGAACTGAAGAAATAATGCGGAATATGTCCTGAGCGAGTGGAACTTTTGTTAGGTTTAAATCAGGGGTGTCAAACGGATCAGGCCCGTGAACAGCTTTTATCCGACCTGCAGGTTGAGTTTGCGCAATATAAAAATGAGCCCAAATTTTGGGACGAAAGAAACTGCTGTGTCCACTAGATGTCGCAATAGCAATTCTTTGTATTTTTGTAGTCTCAGGGGTCTCAAACTCAATTTACCTGCGGGCCACTGGATGCAGAAACTAGGTGAGGCTGGGCCGCAAGAAAATATTTCTTTAAAAAATCTAATATGCACTTTTTAATGAATTCACCTTCTTTGAATGGCTTTCCCGCCCTAGCAACATACTTTCCAACTCTCGCGATTTTTCCGGGAAACGACCAAATATCAGTGCCTCTCCCGGGGCAATCATTCACCCAGACAACAATATTAAGGGCGTGCCGTCACGGCACTGTCTTTAGCGTCGTCTACAACCTGCCGTCTCGTCCGCTCTTCCACCATACAAACAGTGTGCCGACGAGTTGAGTTTATACCAAAAAGTTCTATTTTGGTTTCATCTGACCACATGACATTCTCCCAATCCTCTGCTGTATCATCCATGTATCCATTTTGGTATAAACTCAACTCGTCGTGTTCGGAGGAAGAAGAATACTGAGTTGCATCCCAAGAACACCATACCTACTGTGAAGCATGGGGGTGGAAACATCATGCTTTGGGGCGGTTTTTCTGCTAAGGGGACAGGACGATTGATCCGTGTTAAGGAAAGAATGAATGGGGCCATGTATCGTGAGATTTTGAGCCAAAACCTCCTTCCATCAGTGAGAGCTTTGAATGGTTGACCAAATACTTATTTTCCACCATCATTTACAACTAAATTCTTTAAAATTCCTACAATGTGAATTCCTGGATTTTTTTTTCACATTCTGTCTCTTACAGTTGAAGTGTACCTATGATGAAAATTACAGACCTCTGTCATGATTTTAAGTGGGAGAACTTGCTCAATCGGTGGCTGACTAAATACTTTTTTGCCCCACTGTACATACACTTATAAGTAGGATAATCTCACCACACCTTATGTGTGTGTGACAATCATTGGTACTTTAACTTTATACACTCCTGTATACGCATATACATACACATGTTGATATACACATATAACATGTGTATGTATATACACATATATACTTATACATGTATAATGTAAATACACTGAAATGAATGAATGAGGGAAAAACGGAAATTTTAGTTTTTGGTCCGGCCCTCACTGACTTGGGACCATTGCAAAATGATGTGCGTCCCAAAGTCACCAGCCTTGGCGTCACTATAGACAGCCATTTTAAACTAGACAAACAAGTCAATGGCGTTTTAAAATCGTGTTTTTATCACCTTCGTCTTTTAGTAAAGGTTAAACCGTTTTAATCTTTTAACCTTTTTTGAACAAGTCGTGCATGCTTTTATTTCAAGTGGCCTGGACTACTGCAATGCACTTTATGCTGGCATTAGCCAAAAAGCTCTCTCCCGGTTGCAGTTAGTCCAGAACGCGGCAGCACGACTTTTAACAGGGGCCAGGAAACACCAGCATATAACCCCAATTCTTCAGAGTTTGCACTGGCTCCCTGTTCATTTTAGAATTGATTTTAAAACATTGCTGTTTGTTTTTAAAACTTTACATGGACTGGCACCTCAATATATCTCGGACCTCATCCAAATTTACATTCCTGCGCGCGCTCTGAGGTCCGAGAGCCAGTTCCAGCTCGTGGTGCCCAACACCAGACTTAAGACCAGGGGAGACAGGGCCTTCTCTGTGGTCGGCCCTAAGCTCCGGAACACTCTGCCCCTCCATGTTCAAACTGCTTCCACAGTGGAGGGTTTTAAGTCTCGTCTTAAGACCCACTTTTATTCTTTGGCTTTTAACACTACGTGAGTTGTGTGGTCCTCTGTTGTCCTCTGTGTTTTTTATACACTTTGATTTCTATTTTACTGTTTTAATTGATTTTAAATGATAAATAAATAAATGGGTTGTACTTGTATAGCGCTTTTCTACCTTCAAGGTACTCAAAGCGCTTTGACACTACTTCCACATTTACCCATTCACACACACATTCACACACTGATGGAGTGAGCTGCCATGCAAGGCGCCAACCAGCACCCATCAGGAGCAAGGGTGAAGTGTCTTGCTCAGGACACAACGGACGTGACTAAGTTGGTACTAGGTGGGATTTGAACCAGGGACCCTCGGGTTGCGCACGGCCATTCTTCCACTGCGCCACGCCGTCCCTTTAAAATAGTTTTTAATCATATTTGTTTTTTATATTGTTTTTATTGGTTTTATATTTATTTATTTTTTGTTTTTATTCAGTCATTGGTGGAGCATAATATATATATTTTTTTTATTTTATTTTATTTATTTTTTAACAATTGTTTTTAACATGGCTGTGCAGCACTTTGGAAACGTTATTGTTGTTTAAATGTGCTATATAAATAAAGTGGAGTGGATTGGATACACATGTAAACACATATATATGTATATACATATATATGTGTATACATAAACATACATGCATATACATATACGTATATAGATATATATTTAATGGTTATATAATTGAATTTTAAGTGTATGTGAAAGTTTGACTCCTACCTTGTTTACTTCCCTGACGACCTCCAAAAGTTTTGTAATCAATCAAAAATATCAAGCAGCTAAAATGCCAAACATAAATAAATGTGGAGAGAATGTCTTGCATGGCAGGGGATTTAAACGGGTGTCATTTTGAATTATATATTGGACGTTTTTTTGCATTATCTACAAAGTTCAGTCAGCAGGTTGTGTTATGTGTGGGGGCATAGATGGTATAGAGCAGCAGTGCCACTAACTTGAGGGTTCCAGGTTCGAGTCCAGCTTCCGCCATCCAAGTCCTCGGGCAAGACACCTCACCCTTTGCTCCTGATGGGTCGTGGTTAGCGCCTTGGTCTTGCATGGCATCTTCCGCCATTACTGTGTGAATGTGACGTATAATGTATGATACTTTGGGGATAATTACTTTCAAAATGCAGTTCATGGTCATTGACCTGAATTACTCACGTTGTCCACAAGATGACTGCATCATTTATACTGTCAGATATTTCAAATGAGGTTGGAGACAGCCTGCGGACACATCCATGATTAATTAAATTCTGTTCCAAGTGCTGCATGTTTACCCGCCAAGTGTTTACAAGCAGATAATATGGAAATATGGCACCTAATGATATGATCGTTTGATGCAGCTGCCAATAAAAGTGCCGAATCTGGTGCTTGTCCGTCCATAGTGGACTCTAACACATGAGTGGAAAAATAGTTATGACCTAATGTAAGGTTCAAACACTGATGACATCTATTAAACCAGACAAGAAGCAAGGAATCATGCAGAGACAGAGTTAAATTTTGCTCAATTGAGGAAATACGTTATTTGGGCTGTACGCTAGTTACAGATCCAAACTTCACTCTAAAGTCTAGCCCACGTGCTTCCTCTATTTATTTGGAAGGTCTCTAGCTACTCAGTGGCCTAGTGGTTAGAGTGTCCGCCCTGAGATTGGTAGGTCGTGAGCTCAAATCCCGGCCGAGTCATACGAAAGACTATAAAAATGGGACCCATTACCTCCCTGCTTGGCACTCAGCACCAAGGGTTGGAATTGGGCATTAAATCACCAAAATGACTCCCGGGCGCGGCCATCGCTGCTGCTCACTGCTCCCCTCACCTCCCAGGAGGTGATCAAGGGTGATGGGTCAAATGCAGTGTGTGTGTGACAATCATTGGTACTTTAACTTTACATCACTGAAGCTGTCGCTGAGGGAAGGGGTGTAATCTTGACAGCTCCAGTTAGACACAATATATGATTATACAAGAAATGCAAATGTGTTGACGCTGGTGATATCGCCTTGTCTCTGCTCTGTCCGCGTCACGGCGGTGTTCGGCCTTGGCAGTCATTCCGGCCGTTCCTGGACACTGATACGAGACTGGCTTGGAATCTTTTGGATTGCCAGCTTTGCACAGACAAAGAAAAATACCACTTCAACACAATTGATAATAACTATAGCAACAGCCCTTACGCATAAGAGTTGTGTGATAATATATATATATAATTATTCTAACACTTTAGTGCAACCCCAATAATTCCAGCGCGGTAGTGACGTCAAACATGTGCAGAGCACAAAGACGTGTGTTGAGGTCTCATGACTGGCTGTGTTGTCCTTCAGCACCATTATCCTCTACCACATGATCACATGGGGTCTGGCCTTGCTGCTGTGTGTGGAGGGCCTGGCCATGCTCTACTACCCCTCCATCTCCAAGTAAGACTCCGACCTTTCACGCCACTTCCTGTCCGTGCGGCGACACATGACCATTTTGCGTGTGTGCACGCAGCTGCGAACAAGGCCTGCAGCACGCCGTCCCTCACTACGTCACCACGTACGCGCCCATGCTGCTGGTCCTGGTGGCCAACCCCATCTTCTTCAACAGGACCACGTCAGCAGGTGCGTTGCCGCGGTAACGTCTCCTCAGAAGGTCCCAAATGGTCCCAGCTTTTGTTCCTTTCAGTGACATCGCTGCTGAAAGGACGCCAAGGGATCTACACGGAAAACGAGAGGCGGCTGGCCAGCACCATAAAGATCCGCTTCTTTAAAATAATGCTGGTCTTTGGCATCTGGTAGGTAGGTCGGTTTTAACGCGGGCCCTTGGTCAGGATGACGCAGTATTGTTTGTTTTGATGTCCAGCTGGCTTCCCAACATCATCAACGAGGGCCTCCTCTTCTACCTGGAGACGCAGGCCGACGTCGGGGACAGCACTCTCAGGAATATCCGCAACGCTGCGCTCATCACCTGGTTCATCATGGTAGGAAATATCCTGTTCTGTTTACTCTACTGCCTTCATGTTGTCACAAATACCGGGATTTTTCGGACTATAGTCGCAGTTTTTTTCATAGTTTGGCCGGGGGTGCGACTTATACTCAGGAGCGACTTATGTGTGAAATTATTAACACATGACCGTAAAATATCAAATAATATTATTTAGCTCATTCACGTAGAGACTAGACGTATAAGATTTCATCGGATTTAGCAATTAGGAGTGACAGATTGTTTGGTAAACGTATAGCATGTTCTATATGTTATAGTTATTTGAATGACTCTTACCATAATATGTTAGGTTAACATACCAGGGCACCTTCTCAGTTGGTTATTTATGTTCATATAACCTACCACTTATTCAGCCTGTTGTTCACTATTCTTTATTTTAAATTGCCTTTCAAATGTCTATTCTTGGTGTTGGGGTTTTATCAATTAAATTTCCCCAAAAATGTGATTTATACTCCAGTGCGACTTATATATGTTTTTTTTCCTTCCTTATTATGCATTTTCAGCAGGTGCGACTTATACTCCGGAGCGACTTATACTCCGAAAAATACGGTAATGCTACTAGTCTATAAGCTACACAACCCTTTAAACCAGTAGTCTCCAACCACCGATTGGTAGTGGGCCGCAGAATAAATTTTTATTCATTTTTATTTTAAAAAAAAAAATATATATATATATATATATTTTTTTTTTTAATTAAATCAACATAAAAACACAATATACACTTACAATTAGTGCACCAACCACAAAAACCTCCCTTTTTCATGACAAAAACGTCCCTTTTTCATGACAAAGAAAAAAAAAAAAAAGGACCGCCCCACCCCCACCGGGCCGCGGGACAAATTATTAAGCGCTGACCGGTTCCGCGGGTACAAAAAGGTTGGGGACCACTGCTTTAAACAATCTAATTTTATTGACAACCCGTCTGGTGGATATAATGGCATTTATTGAAAAATTTCAATAAAATATAATTTCTTGAACAAAAAAAAATAGAATAAAAACTGTTGCATAGAAACTTGTAATTAATGAAAATGAGTAAAATTAACTGTTAAAGGTTAGTACTATTAGTGGACCAGCTTCATGGATAGTATCCCTTGCAGACTGCATTGATATATTTTGTAGGGGACCAGAATATTACAACCGCAGCATTTTTTCCACAGTATTGGTACCTAAAATTTATGACACTTAGAAAAATTACAGACTTTCTGACACTTGGAAAAAATCACGACTTTTTGACACTTAGAAAAAAATCCTGACTTTTTGAGATGCAGGTAACCTAAATTTGGTGACACTTGGAAAAAATCCCCACTTTTTGACACTTAAAAAAATCCCGACTTTTTGAGTGCAGGTACCCAAAAATTGTGAAACTTAGAAATTCTTGACTTTTTGACACTTGGAAAAAAATCCAGACTTTTTGAGTGCAGGTACCCTAAAATTGTGACACTTGGAAAAAAATCCAGGACTTTTTGAGTGCTGGTACCCCAAAATAGTGACACTTTGAAAAAAATTCCAGAGTTTTTGAGTGCTGGTACCCTAAAATTGTGACACTTAGAAAAAAATCCAGACTTTTTGGGTGCTGGTACCCTAAATTGTGACACTTTGAAAAAAATCCAGACTTTTGAGTGCAGGTACCCTAAAATTGTGACACTTGGAAAAAAAATCAGACTTTTTGAGTGCTTGGTACCCCAAAATAGTGACACTTTGGAAAGAAATCCAGACTTTTTGAGTGCTCATACCCCAAAATTGTGACACTGAGAAAAAAATCCAGAGTTTTTGAGTGCTGGTATCCTAAATTGTGACACTTATAATAACAATTCCTGACTTTTTGACACTTAGTAAAAAAATCCCAAATGTTTGAGTGCTGGTACCCTAAAAATTGTGACACTGAGAAAAATTCGGACTTTTTGAGTGCTGGTAACCTAAAATTGTGACACTAAGAAAAATTCCCGACTTTTTCATTGCTGGTACCCTAAAATTGGACACTTAGAAAAATTCCTGACTTTTTGACACTTAGTAAAAAATCCCAAATTTTTGAGTGCTGGTACCTTAAAATTGTGACACAGAAAAATTCCCGACGTTTGACACTTGGAAAAAATCCCAACTTTTTGCGTGCCGGTAACCTAAAATTGTGACACCTAGAAAAAATTCCCGACTTTTGAAACTTGAAAAAATCCCGACTTTTGAGTGCTGGTACCCCAAAATTGTGACACTTATAAAATTCCCGACTTTTGACACTTAGTAAAATCCCAAATTTTTTGAGTGCTTGTACCTTAAAATTGTGACACAGAAAAATTCCCGACGTTTTGACACTTGGAAAAATCCCAACTTTTGCGTGCCGGTAACCTAAATTGTGACACCTAGAAAAATCCGACTTTTGAAACTTGAAAAAATCCCGACTTTTGAGTGATGGTACCCAAAATTGTGACACTTATAAAAATTCCCGACTTTTTGACACTTAGTAAAAAATCCCAACTTTTTGAGTGCTGGTACACTAAAATTGTGACACCTAGAAAAATTCCCGACTTTTTGACACTTAGAAAAAAAATCCCAACTTTTTGAGTGCTGTAACTTAAATTGTGACACTTACAAAATATTCAGATGTTTTGACATTTAGTAAAAAATCTTGACCATTTTGAGTACTAGTTCCCTCCAAACAATGAGCTTATTTGAGGTGTGGCATTTATTTACTTAGTTGGACGACGCAAATTGGGATTTTTTGGGGGGTCAAGGCATCTTTGTGTCATAGTAAAGATTACAGAACTCTAATGTCACCAATCTTTAACCCTCTAAAAAAGGCTCTTATTGGAGGTGCGGCATTTATTTATTTAGGTGTGTGACACGAGATTGCCTTCGTTTTGGAACGGGGCACTTATTTGTCATAGTAAAGGTTGTTACTGCGCCCTAGTGGCATTACTTGTTTTGTTTTTTCCTCCCAAGAATGATCTTATTTGAGGCGTGGCATTTATTTACTGAGTTGGACGACGCAAATTGGGATTTTTTTTTTGGGGGGGGGGGGGGGGGTGTAGTGTCAAAGTAAAGGTAATTACTGCCCCCTAGTGGCACCACTTGTTTTTTTTGGGTCCAAAGAAAGTGCTTATTTGAGGCGCGGCATTTTACTTAGCTCAGGGGTCGGCAACCCGCGGTTCCGAAGCCGCATGCGTCTCCTTGATCAATCTGATGTGGCTCAGCTGCTAAATTGCCGACCCCAACAACTATTCCGTGAGGTTTCCGAATTTTAGTGCCTCTCTCAGAAATCACGCAGGGATAACATTCTCCTATTTTCACCTGGACTACAATACTAAGGGTGTGCAGTAATGGCAATGTCTTCAACCTCTTCTACAACATGTAGTCGCGCCCGCTTTTACCTAACGCGATCTGCGTGTCGACTGGTCATTTCATGTTCAGCCTCTGTTAACACACGAAAGCGACTGCAACGCATACTTAATCAACAGCCATACAGGTTACACTGAGGGTTGTTATATAAACAACTTTAACACTCTTACTAGTATGCGCCACACTGTGAACCCACACCAAACAAGAATGACAAACACATTTTGGAGAACATCGGCACTGTAACACAACATAAACACAAAAGAACAAATACCCAGAGTTCCATGCCTCCTTACTCTGCCGGGCTACATTAGCACCAAACCCTGCCCACCTCAACCAACGCACGGAGGGTGTGGGGGGATTTGGTGCTAGCGAGGTGTATAACGTAGTCCGGAGGAGTGGGATGCATGGGATTCTGGGTATCTGTTCTTTTGTGTTTATGTTGTGTTACAGTGCCGATGTTCTTGTTTGGTGTGGGTTCACAGTGTGGCGCATATTAGTAAGAGTGTTAAAGTTGTTTATATCACAACTCTCAGTGTAACCTGTATGGCTGTTGAACAAGTATGCCTTGCGATCGTTTGTGTGTTTTAGCAGAAGCCTCATACGGCATGTGACTGGGCTGGCAAGCTGATTGGACGTGTTGTAGAGGGCGTCAAAGGCAGCACCTTCATAGGTTGCCTTTATTATTGTTAATTGAGGGAAATTCTCCAAACATTCGCGAGAATGGCTGATCTGACATTCGGTAGTCTCTTGGAATATTTGGGATGGTTGGCAAGTGTGATGCTGTCAAGCGCCTTTTATATAAACCTTGCTGGCCTCACTATTATTATATTTTTATATTAGGATGCGGGCCGCGTGTCTGAGACCCCTGGTTTATACATAGCACAAAGTAAAAAAAAAAAACTTTGTATGCAGTGTTATTTCCTTTTTAAATTTCAAAAGAGTTTTGTGGCTCCTATTGTTTTCTTTATTTTGTGAAACGGGTCAAAATGGTTCTTTGAGTGGTAAGACGACGCAAATTAGGATATTTTTGGGGGACAAAACACCTTTGTGTTACATTAGAGGTCATTACTGTTTCTTTGTGTTTTTGAAGTTATTAAATGAACAAGAAAGATGGATTGTAGGTGAGGGGCATTAATTGTTTCTGTAACATTAGGATTGTGCACTCAAGTGGACTATTCAGGATTATTCGAGGCAGGGCGTCACAATTAAAGATATCACATCATCCCTAATTTGCTTGTTTCTTCCCATGCAGGGGATCCTGAACCCCATGCAGGCCTTCCTCAACACGCTGGCCTTCCACGGCTGGACCGGTCTGGACGTGGACCTGAGCCGCCGGAGGGAGCTGGCCTGGGAGTCGCCCTCCACCTCGGTGGCCAACGGCGGCGGCCACAACGCCATGGTGGGCACGGCGCTGCTCTACCAGAGTCACGTCCAGGAGGGCAAGAAAAGCATGAACGGCAACGGGCAGCCGCAGTCGGACGCCATCAGCGTGCTCTCAGAAGGTAATTGGCCCCACGACGCCCACAATAGCTCGCCCATGTATGAGGGCTGGTGACGCTTCAGTTGAATTCTCACAAATACCTCACACTGCTCCTCAGCCTTATTTATACATAAATAATGCAGCACTCAGCATGCAGTAGATGCCTATTTATTTGTGGTTCGCTATTCGCTGCCCTCAAAAATCTCTGCCTTATATTGCAAAAAAAAAAATGTTGACTTAAGCTGAAGTGCTTTGATGAATCCAAGAGCACAAAGATGCTTTGACAAGACATGATGTTGTGTACTGAACGCCTGCAAAATGTTGCTAAAAGGGTGATATAATACAGAGTTATGAGAATTTGGCGTTTAATGGGTCCAAAAATGATTTACTCCCATTAATAATAGGTATCTACTGTTTACATATTTATATATATATTTTTTACCAATGCTGATGTTGCCCCCTGCTGGATAAAATGAGAATAAAAAGCCTAAGCTGTGCAATTGTGTGTTATGAGGACGTCCTCGTTAAGTCCCTCGTTAAGTCCCACCTGAGCCAAAGTTGAACTACTAACAGAAGTAGAATTTGTGTTTGTTATTCAGCAGTTTACGTACTGGTTTGTGTCGTAGCATTTTTATTTCTGGGGCAAGGGGGGACTTTTAATTGTGATGAACGGCAAAATAAAGACGTTTAGTTGATTCAAAAATATCTAATTTAATTTGTTGTTGTTGTTTTATTGGCTCACTACTTGTTGGTTCATAAGGAATGATGTAAAAGTTTTTTTTTTTCCAATTTTGGCACTAGACTTAATTTGCCAAAAGTCGATAAAAAATGATAATACATGTTAAAAAGTGTGAAAAGACGTTAGGCCCTTATCATGTTTAAGTTTGGGGAAGGGGAAGTAATAGTTCAAATAACAAAATAAGCATGTTTGTACTAATGAGTCATTAAGAAGGAAGCATGATGACTGGACTCTACCACGGATGGAAGACATTGTCACTCAAATGGCAAAATAGGGGATTCTCAAACTGCGGTACGAGGGCTCCATTTTTTGTGGAATCACTTAACGAAATAATCAGACACAGTGTTACTGTTCAAACTGTGTAATGTTACATTGGCCAAAAAAAGTATACTTGCTAAATATAACCAGTTTTGTTTTTAATGAATACTTGGGCCCACTATGCTCCTGCAATTTAATACTGGTCAACATGGTGGTACTTGGAGTGGGGGAAAAAAAAAAAAAAAAAAAAGTTAAAGAACCACGGTTGTAAGGCAGGTAATCATATTTGTTTTGTTAATTAGCAAGCATGTAATATGAATAAATCCAGAATTTTTTTTAAACTTTTGAAGTCCAGGACGGTGGGAATGTTGTAAACAAGAAACAAAAAGTGTCACTCGAACAAAAGTTTCAAAATTCAGAATGCCTGTTCTTCTATTAAGCATGCTTTTAATTTGAAAGTGTGACCCAAAATGGCAAAATCGCCCAAAGAAAACGTATTGTAAGGAAAGTGAAAGAATATAAAAACAAAACTTAATATAAGTAAAAAATGTGCCTTTTTTTTTTTTTTTTTGTGAAAGAATAATCTTTGTTCTACTTCCTGCTTCAATAAGGCAGTGTTTTTAAACCACTGCGCCGCGGCAAACTAGTCTGGTGTGCCGTGGGAGATTATGTAAATTCACCTATGTGGGTTGAAAATATTTTTTGCAAACCAGTAATTATAATAATGTTCTGTTGTTGAGTGTCAGTGATGTCTAGCGCTCAGCAGAGTAACCGTGTAATACTCTTCCATATCAGTAGATGGCAGCCGGTAGCTAATTGCTTTGAAGATGTCGGAAACAGCGGAAGGTAAAAATGTTTAAACCAAAAATAAACAAAAGGTGAGTGCCCTTAAGAAAAGGCATTGAAGCTTAGGGAAGGCTATGCAGAACGAAACTAAAACTAAACTGGCTACAAAGTAAACAAAAACAGAATGCTGGACGACAGCAAAGACTTACTGTGGAGCAAAGGCGGCGTCCACAAAGTACAACCGAACATGACATGACAATCAATGTCCCCACAAAAACGGATAAAAACCACTGAAATATTTTTGATTGCTAAAACAAAGTAAATGCGGGATATATCGCTCAAAAGAAGACATGAAACTGCGACAAGAATATACCAAAAAAAGAGAAAAGGCCACCAACATAGGTGCGCAAGACAAGAACTAAAACAATACACAAAGGAAAACAGCAAAAAACTCCAAATAAGTCAGGGTGTGATGTGACAGGTGGTGACAGTACACCTACTTTGAGACAAGAGCTATAGTGATGCATGCTTGGTTACGGTTTAAAGTCATATCCAACAATTGCGACAACGACTTTTTACTGTCAACCGAGTTTCATTTTTTAACGATTTCTGCTGGTGGTGTGCCTCTGGATTTTTTCAATGAGAAAAAAAATGTACCTTGGCTCAAAAAAGGTTGAAAAACACTGAACTTGAAGATCATTAAAGTTTGTCCAAGTCTAAGGGACCAACCCCCAAATGTTGTCCTGTCATCAGTCACTATTATAACTCAAACTGCTCTCCTGCCTTAAAACAACAACAGGGTTCAGTCCAGCCTTATTGACGTTTTGTTCATTAGTTAGGAGTAAGCACTAGTGAGCGCAAACTCCATCTAAACTAAGTCAATCAGGTACACTCAAAGTTCGATATAGTGTGCTAGAGATGCGCGGTTTGCGGCCTCATCGGGTCGGGCGGGTGACATGACGAAAAAATAGAATTTAATTAGATTCGGGCGGGTGGCGGTTAAACCATCCGGAAATATTTGATAAACATGGTTCAGGGATCGGTATCCTTTGCCATTCAAAGAATTATTTAAGACCCGTGTCATAAAGCGAAGAAGACAATAGGAGACGCTAATATTCTCTAGAATGACTGCCGGTAGTCACCCAGATAGTAAGTATTAGGGCGTGCTATGAAGTCATTGACTTTGTCGCCTTCTACAACATGTACGATCTGCTTGTCAGTCCAGCATCATGTTGTGCGTGGCTTCCGCAGCAACACACACACGACTGCAAGGCATACTGGGTGACACAGAGTACACTAATGGTTGTGATATAAACAATTTTAACACTCTTAGTAATATGCGCCACGCTGTTAAGCCACACCAAACAAGATTGACAAACACATTTCGGGAGAACATCCTTACAGTAACACAACATAAACGCAACACAACAAATACCCAGAATCCTTTGTATCCATGACACTTCCTGACTATTTTATACACCGTGCCAGCAGCAAACCCCCCTCTCCCCCCGTGCGTCGGTAAAGTGGGCGGGGTTGGGGGCGCGGGGGTGTAAAATATATTCAGGGAGTGTCACGGATACAAAGGATTCTGGGTGTTTGTTGTGTTGCATTTATGTTGTGTTACTGTGAGGATGTTCTCCCGAAATGTGTTTGTCAATCTTGTTTGGTGTGGCTTCACAGCGTGGCGCATATTAGTAAGTGTTAATATTGTTTATATCACAACCATCAGTGTACTCTGTGTCACCCAGTATGCCTTGCAGTCGTGTGCATGATGCCGCGGAAGCCACACACAACATGATGCTGGACTGACAAGCAGATCGTACATGTTGTAGGAGGCGACAAAGTCAATGACTTCCCAGCACGCCCATATTCTTGTCATCAGGATGAACGCCAATTGGATATCCGTGAGAACGTTAGCGGCTCCAATTGTATTCATTAATCTGTGAAACGGGTTTAAATAGCTCTTTGAGTGGTAAAGGTGGCCGACCTGTGATGTATTTCAGCGGGCGGATGGCGGGCGGGTACGGTCCTGATAAAATGTTGGTACGGGTGGACGGCGGGTGGATGACGACTTTGGTGATGCGGTTGCGGATGATATAATTGCCTATCCGCGCATCTCTATAGTGCGAACATTTTCGCCCGTTTTTTTTTTCCACCATATGCTCGCATATTCACCAACTTACACGATCAAGGGCAGGGGGTTTGGTGGGGGAGATTGTTTTTTTTTATAATGAAAATATTGTAGCGTCTAGAAGTGCACACAAAGTCTGACGCTCTTTTTAAACTTTTATTGAGCGACCTATGCAAACACGGCTCAACTTATCTCATTCACGTCTGTCCTCGAAGAGGCTCCCTCTTTCTTCACCTTACAGGCGTGGTGCGTTCACGGCAATGGGAACTCTGAATATCAGGAACACAACATCAACCCAGCAAGTCGTTACAGTGTATTTATCCTACTTTTGTATAGGGTTTTTATATAACGCGTCAACAATGAACAAAGCAAAACATGTTCCAGAACAGGGGTAGGGAACCTGTGGCTCTTTTGATGACTGCATCTGGCTCTTAGATAAATCTTAGCTGACATTGCTTAACATGATAAGTAATGAATAATTCCGCTGGTAATCCCAGTTTTGATTGATTGATTGATTGAAAGTTTTATTAGTAGATTGCACAGTACAGTACATATTCCGTACAATTGACCACTAAATAGAAACACCCGAATAAGTTTTTCAACTTGTCCATGTTAATCAATTCATGGTACGTGTTAAAAACAACGTTAAAAATATAAAACATTCTCATGCATTTTAATCCCTCCATCCGTTCAATTTCAAGAAGTCACATTTAGAAGTATTTTATTTAGTATTGGTTAGCTTCAGAATAACAATGTTATTAAAAAGAATAAGAGACTTATTATACTCTAAAAATGTTGCTCTTACTTAAAAATGCATGCATTTAGTTGTATTCAGTGTTAAAAAAATATTATATGGCTCTCACAAAAAAACATTTTAAAATATTTGGCTTGCATGGCTCTCTCAGCCAAAAAGGTTCCCGACCCCTGTTCTAGACCAAAAATCACCATATGTGAGTTATTATGTAGAAATATGAGGAAACAACTACAAAAGTACACTTCATTCATTAACGGTGTTAAAAAAAAATCAGTTGGAATAATACTTATTGTTGGATATATAGAACATACAAACCCTTTAGTTATTGAATCAAAAATACTGAAATTTCACGACAGTGAATTTGCAAACAGTTAAAATTATACATAAATCAAACTATAACCTGCTACCCAAGAATATACAACAATTCTTCTCAACAAAAAAAGAGAAATATAATGTTAGAGAGAAATGTAATTTAAAACATTTGTACGCACGTACAACACTTAAAACCTTTAGTATATCAGTATGTGGAATTAAATGATGGAATGGATTAAGCGACCGGAATGAGAATCAGCACCTCCAAGTCCGAGTCCATGGTTCTCGCCCGGAAAAGGGTGGAGTGCCATCTCCGGGTTGGGGAGGAGACCCTGCCCCAAGTGGAGGAGTTCAAGTACCTAGGAGTCTTGTTCACGAGTGGGGGAAGAGTGGATCGTGAGATCGACAGGCGGATCGGTGCGGCGTCTTCAGTAATGCGGACGTTGTATCGATCCGTTGTGGTGAAGAAGGAGCTGAGCCGGAAGGCAAAGCTCTCAATTTACCGGTCGATCTACGTTCCCATCCTCACCTATGGTCATGAGCTTTGGGTCATGACCGAAAGGATAAGATCACGGGTACAAGCGGCCGAAATGAGTTTCAGGTTCCTCCGCCGTGTGGCGGGGCTCTCCCTTAGAGATAGGGTGAGAAGCTCTGCCATCCGGGAGGAACTCAAAGTAAAGCCGCTGCTCCTCCACATCGAGAGGAGCCAGATGAGGTGGTTCGGGCATCTGGTCAGGATGCCACCCGAACGCCTCCCTAGGGAGGTGTTTAGGGCACGTCCAACCGGTAGGAGGCCACGGGGAAGACCCAGGACACGTTGGGAAGACTATGTCTCCCGGCTGGCCTGGGAACGCCTCGGGATCCCCCGGGAAGAGCTAGACGAAGTGGCTGGAGATAGGGAAGTCTGGGCTTCCCTGCTTAGGCTGCTGCCCCCGCGACCCGACCTCGGATAAGCGGAAGATGATGGATGGATGGATGGATTAAGCAAAGAAATCAAACAAAGTACTAATATGATCCACTTCATAAACTTAAAGTGTTTACAAAGTACAAAGAAGAAGATAAACATTCTGAATTTATTTAATCCATCCATTCATTTTCTAGATAATCTTACTCATCTCATCATATGAAATATAACTTATTTCACCAATTATTATTTATTTATGTTTATGGTTATTACTTATGGAGTATATTGTGAATAAATTGAGAACAGGACGTGAACAAAAATGTTAGGAAAAGGAAAATACGTAGGATTTAATAAGCTCTGCTTCTTCCTACTCCTTTTCCAACACGTCGAATAGAGAAACTGGACGATTGTGACGCATCAAGTCGTATGCACGCATGTTCCAAATAAACTCCAACTCAACGTGATCTGTACAAAAGCCGCGTGGTATCCAACTGTGAGTGTACTTGATTGTCCAATATCAAGGGTGCGCAAGTGATCACGTTAATGCAGGGGTAGGGAACCTGTGGTTCTCGAGCCAGATGTGGCTCTTTTGATGACTGCATGTGGCTCTCAGATAAATCTTAGCGGATGTTGCTTAATACGATAAGTAATGAATAATTTCGCTGGTAATCACAGTGTTGAAAATAACCTTCAAAATATAAAACATTCTCATGCATTTTAATCCATCTACCGCACCTGTTCAAGATGTCAAATAATGATCAAAAGTATTTTATTTATTATTGGTTAGCTTCAGAATAATAATGTTATTATAAAGAATAGGAGATGCACGCATTTAGTTGTTGTAATCAGGTAAAGTCAAAAGGAAAGAGAAGGCGTTGGATTCTCTTGTCAGAGTGTGGGACGACACTGTACAAGGGTACAGGTCTACGGGTTTCTCCTCATTGAGCTAAATTGAATCCTGTCTCTGTTAAATTCCTTGCTTCTTGTCTGTTTAAGAGATGTCATCAGTGTTTGAACCTGACAGTTGTTTTGTCAGGTTTGTGCCTGTCAGTGTGGCCATGTTTAAGTGTTTCCTGTCAGCGCTCTTATTTTGTCTGTTTCCTGTCTTTCTCCCTGAGCGCTGTTTCCCCTCAGCTGCGGCTGATTGGCACCTGGCCACACCTGGTGTCAATCAGCCCACTCCTATTTTTACCTGCTTTGTCTTCCAGTCAGTGCCGGATTACAGTCGCTCCTACCGGTTGTTTGTCACCACTACCTGTCAATGTCATTAATACTTCGTTGTAGCTGTGTCTACTTTTGTTCACTCTGCTCATGCCATAGTTCCTTCTTGTCACAGTAAGTGTTTTGTTCATATCCTAGTTTGTTACCGGCCTCGTGCGCACCTTTTGTTAGTACCCTTTTGTTCTTGTTTTAGTATTTATATTAAATCAGGTTTTCTTATTCAATGCCTGCCACCGTCTCTGCATCTTGGGGTTCGTCAACAAAATGTGACCATTTTTAGTGTTAAAAATATTATAAAACATTTGGCTTTCATGGCTCTCTCAGCCAAAAAGGTTCCCGACCCCTGCGTTAATGAGACAAGTTTCCTCGTAACTCTGTATTAAGTCAACCAAATAAAACTCACCTATATTAAACGACTCGTACGTGACTTGCTCATCTCTCGTGAGCAGGCTGAGGCTACTTCATTCCTACTAGAACTCGGAACCGACTAGATGTTCATTTTTTGCGCCTTTGCATGTGACAAGACAACATTTTGGGGCGCGAAAAATTAACATCCAGTCAGTTCCGAGTTCTAGTCCGTTTAAATGTCGGCATAATGCTGTTTATGAACGGGCGACAACAACAAATATTTGTGCTTGGTGGAGATAGTTTGTGTTTTCTCCGGCGTTCCGGTCTTTTTGTCCCAAGCTTCTCATTGCCTGTTTGCAACACGTGCAGACATGTGAGCATTGTTATTGTTACTAATATAAATCAGATGATAGCATGCGTTCCAGTCAAACATCACAAGTTTTCCGACCACATGCAAATACTTCAAAATAGAAAACGTTATATGTAACTCAACACTTTATTGTGACATTTTTTTTTTTTTTTTTACATATTAAACCCTTGTGTGGTGTTGGGGTCTGTGGGACTTGTTTTTATTTTTTATTAAAAGAAAAATGATACAATTAATTAATTTTTCAAACTGAGACTCACTGACTTCGGCTCATTTTCTGTGAAGAACTTGTATCAGAATACATATTTAATGACCATAAACCCCCCCTACTCATTTCTATTACATATAAGATGTCCGGGTCCACTGGAGCTAATAGAAGTGTAGAAATTGATGTTCTGTGTACACACACACACACACACACACACACACACACACACACACACACACACACACACACACACACACACACACACACACACACACACACACACACACACACACACACAGCAGGCCGAGACGAAAGGAGAACAGAGTGTAGGTACACAGAACATCAGAGGGTCAAATGTGCGAGAAAAAGAGAGCAGACGGTGTTGACAAACAATGTTGCAACCTTGTGTGAGAACCGCAGGTGCAGAAACACCAAAGAAGAATCCCTGTGGGATGCAGAGAAATTTTCTGTGCAATGTTCATATTGTTGTTGCTCAGCCGGCGTTTGTGGGTCTGATGGACCCGTTGCATTTTGTGGCTTTTAATGCCTCACAATCAAACCTTTTTATGTTAAAATACTGAACAGATGTTTATTGGGATAAGGTAAACATCTGTTCAGTATTTTAACTTAAAATAGTTTGATTGCGAGGTATTAAAACTCACCTCAAAACGATGTGTTTGAAGCAAAGGACGTACAACGGCAGGTTTTAAGTTCCATTTGGGTGGAAGGAGAGGAGCCGCAGCCACGATTTATTTTGTACTTCTTGCTAGTCCTAACAGAATTGCTATTGTGACATCCAGTGGACACATTTAGAACAGCAGTTTCTTACATTAAAAAAAAATTGCAGCTCATTTTAATACTTGGCAACCTCATCACTCACCTTTTAGTACCTGACAATCAAACTATTTTAAGTGAAGTGAAGTGAATTATATTACATAGCACTTTACATAGTGAAACCCAATATCTAAGTTAGAATATTAATTTATTTTTTTTAAACCAGTGGGTGACACTGGGAGCAGGTGGGTAAAGTGTCTTGCCCAAAGGCACAAAGCCAGAGACTAGGATGGCAGAAGCAGAGATCGAACCTGGAACCCTCAAGTTGCTGGCACGGCCACTCTACCAACCAAACAATACCGCCCGTTTAAAATACTGAACAGATGTTTACCTTATCCCAATAAACATCTCTTCAGTATTTTAACATAAAAGTGTTTGATTGTGAGGCATTAAAAGCCAGAAAATGCAAGGGGTCCATCAGACCCACAAACACTGGCTGAGTAACAACAATATGAACATTACACAAAAGTTATTAAACAAGCCTAATATAACTGAAAATGATATTTGTATACCTAGTCCCATCATTACATGTTCATTTCACGTGTAGATGTTATTTAAAAGGATGAATCTGCCGTTGTTGATTACCACGAGATCAGGGGTGTCAAAGGTACGGCCCGCCAACAGGTGAGTGATGAGATTGCAAAGTATTAAAATGAGCTGCATTTTTTTTTTTTTTTTTTGAAAGAAACTGCTGTTCTAAATGTGTCCAATTCTGTTAGGACTAACCAGAGGTACAAAGTAAGCATGGCTGCGGCTCCTCTCCCTCGACCTAAATGGAACTTAAAAACTGTTTTAAGTCTTCTACTTTCGTTATTTGGCACCCTTACTCCCCCGTAATGTCAAAAACGGGAAAACTTAACCCTTTTGAATGCTTTTTACTTCCATTTCTAGACATGACAAAGTGAGTATTTGATACCGAGAAGAGTTTACATGATTTTTGTTCAACTCCAGAGAGACTGTGACTTAAAAGTTAAATCCTAGCTTTTAGATACACTGAGACATGGTGTGTTTGAAACCGCACCAATTTCCTCAGATTTTTTTAAAAACTTGAAGAGGATTATTTGTGATTTGTATTTTTTTCCGAATGTGCTTGTTCTATTTTTGGCTCAAGTAAAAGAAAGAAAACAACCTGAAGTTGTCTTTATTTTTAAGTGATCATGCCGTGATTTTACCATTCCGGCCCACTTGGGAATACATACATGCGGGTGAGCTAAAATGAGTTTGACACCCCAGGTCTAGAGGGAGTGTGTGCACCAACAGTGGTTAGGCTAGGAAATGACAAAAAAATATATGTTCCAAGGTCAAACTGCATGATAGAAAATAAAATCCTGGTAAAATCAAAATTCTTGTTTAAGAGACAGTGCTGTTTTTGTATCTTAGCCTAAACATACACAAATATCTCATTTAGTTTGTTAGCACACTACTTCCTGCTACAAAGGGAATGTTGTAATTGTTTTCTTTATTTAGGTCCAAAATTGAAAAAAAAATTGCAAAAATTATATTTAAAAAAATAAAATAAATAATTTAACTCATTTCTTCATAACTGTATTCACACGTATTCGCTCTTTTGCTTTGTTTTGAACTTGACTAATTTTCCCACGTTATATGTTACTTACAAGTAGAGATGTCCGATAATATTGGACTGCCGATATTATCGACCGATAAATGCTTTAAAATTTAATATCGGAAATTATCGGTATCGGTTTCAAAAAGTAAAATGTAAGACTTTTTAAAACGCCGCTGTACGGAGTGGTCCACGGACGTAGGGAGAAGTACAGAGCGCCAATAAACCTTAAATACACTTCCTTTTCACACACATAAGTGAATGCAACGTATACTTGGTTAACAACCATACAGGTCACACTGAGGGTGGCCATATAAACAACTAACACAGTTACAAATATGCGCCACACTGTGAACGCACACCAAACAAGAATGACAAAAACATTTTGGGAGAACATCCGCACCGTAACACAACATAAACACAACAGAACAAATACCCTGAACCCCTTGCAGCACTAACTCTTCCGGGAAGCTACAATATACACCCCCCGGCAGTGCCATGTTGGCATTTTTTTTCTATAACTTGAGTTCATTTATTTTGGAAAAACGTGTTACATTGTTTAATACAACAAAATTAGGCATAATAATTTGTTCATTCAACGACTGTATATATCGGTATCGGTTGGTATCGGAATGGGTAATTAAGAGTTGGACGATATCGGAATATCTGCCAAAAAGCCAGTATCGGACATCTCTACTTACAAGCACTGCATAGAACCTCATGACTTTTTCTTCTCAAGCTCTCAACTTTTCTAGTTGTTGCTGAGATAAGAGCCAGGGCCTCTAGCGACTCCAAATGGGAATAAGCGGTAGAAAAATGGATGGATGGATCCCCTTGTTTGTTAATTGTTTTTACTTCTTCTTTTAATTATTTGTCTCCAAAAGTGCTGTGCTGTTTGTTGTGTGAAATGTACAATGAATAAAGAATTGTGTCTTCAACATCAAGGGTTCGCAAATTGTCTGTGTCGCCAAAGTTGTTTTTTTGTGGCTTTTTCGACCTGCGAGTACAGCATTGACAAGAATAATAATAATAATAATATCTCATTTGTTCCCTCGCGTTGCATTGTCTTCATGAACTACCTTTTTTTCCCCCCCATTTTCAGCTCAAAAATGACTGAATGCATTAAAATGGACATAATGTTCCCCACAATATATTCATGTTGATTATGGAGGAGTGAATTTTGTATTGATTTTTTTTTTCCCCAAACGGCGTGACCTCACCCATTAATCCTCCCGTGTTTGTCTTGTTAGGTTCAGAATCTAGCACAGTTGAAATCCACATTTCCAGCGAGCTCCCAGACTATGGCGATATAGACGCTGATGAAGAATCCTCGGGGACGTCAGGGAGACATTAGCCAACATGCCAGCGTCATCAAACACTACTTGGGCTGGTAACTTTTAGATGCTGTAATACTTTTATTATCTTGTGTAATATTAGGCTCTTTTTTTAGTTAGTTTTTAAGCTCATGTCTGTATTTTATTTTGTCTTTTTTGCACACATTTTACACATTAAATAGCAGACCTGTTTCTTACATGGGGACACGTGTGTTGTACTTTAAAGCACTGAAAATAACTCGTTCTATAAAGTCATGGACTAACAAAAAAAAAGTTGAAATATTACAAGATTTTCAAATAATTTTTAAATAATTTTTAAATTCCGTAAAATTTTATTTTAATAGTTAAAAAAAAAATGTTATTTAAAGAAATTACATATTTTAATTGATAACGCATGTTATATTTCTAAAATAAACAAGAGGGGAGAAGGGACATGCAATAGACAATTTAAAATATGATTAAAATAATAAAAAAACACTATAATAAAACCCCAAAGCTTAAAGGAGGAACTTACCAATATGTTTTAGTATTATATTGAGAATAATCATTTTCATAATGTATCTTATGCCTTAAAAATGTTTTTTTTTAATCAAGAGAATAATTTAAGGGAACAGAAACTATATGTCTGTATTTTATTTTGTCTTTTTGCACACATTTTACACATTAAATAGCAGACCTGTTTCTTACATGGGGACACGTGTGTTGTACTTTAAAGCACTGAAAATAACTTGTTTTATAAAGTCATGAACCAACAAATAAAAGTAGAAATATTACAAGATTTTCAAATCATTTTTAAAGAATTTTTACATTCATTAAAATTTTATTTTAATAGTTAAAAAAAAAAAAAAGTGATTTAAAGAAATTACATATTTTAATTGATAACGCATGTTATATTTCTAAAATAAACAAGAGGGGAGAAGGGACATGCAAAAGACGATTTAAAATATGATTAAAATAATAAAAAAACACTATAATAAAACCCCAAAGTTTAAAGGAGGAACTTACCAATATGTTTTAGTATTATATTGAGAATAATCATTTTCATAATGTATCTTATGCCTTAAAAATGTTTTTTTTTTAATCAAGAGAATAATTTAAGGGAACAGAAACTATACGTCTGTATTTTATTGTGTCTTTTTGCACACATTTTACACATTAAATAGCAGACCTGTTTCTTACATGGGGACACGTGTGTTGTACTTTAAAGCACTGAAAATAACTTGTTTTATAAAGTCATGAACCAACAAATAAAAGTAGAAATATTACAAGATTTTCAAATCATTTTTAAAGAATTTTTACATTCATTAAAATTGTATTTTAAAAGCTTAAAAAAAAAGTGATTTAAAGAAATTACATATTTTAATTGATAATGCATGTTATATTTCTAAAATAAACAAGAGGGGAGAAGGGACATGCAAAAGACGATTTAAAATATGATTAAAATAATAAAAAAACACTATAATAAAACCCCAAAGTTTAAAGGAGGAACTTACCAATATGTTTTTGTATTATATTGAGAATAATCATTTTCATAATGTATCTTATGCCTTAAAAATGTTTTTTTTCTTTAATCAAGAGAATAATTTAAGGGAACAGAAACTATATGTCTGTATTTTATTGTGTCTTTTTGCACACATTTTACACATTAAATAGCAGACCTGTTTCTTACATGGGGACACGTGTGTTGTACTTTAAAGCACTGAAAATAACTTGTTTTATAAAGTCATGAACCAACAAATAAAAGTAGAAATATTACAAGATTTTCAAATCATTTTTAAATAATTTTTACATTCATTAAAATTTTATTTTAATAGTTAAAAAAAAAAAAAGTGATTTAAAGAAATTACATATTTTAATTGATAACGCATGTTATATTCCTAAAATAAACAAGAGGGGAGAAGGGACATGCAAAAGACGATTTAAAATGTGATTAAAACAATAAAAAAACACTATAATAAAACCCCAAAGTTTAAAGGAGGAACTTACCAATATGTTTTAGTATTATATTGAGAATAATCATTTTCATAATGTATCTTATGCCTTAAAAATGTTTTTTTTTTTATCAAGAGAATAATTTAAGGGAACAGAAACTATATGTCTGTATTTTATTTTGTCTTTTTGCACACATTTTACACATTAAATAGCAGACCTGTTTCTTACATGGGGACACGTGTGTTGTACTTTAAAGCACTGAAAATAACTCGTTTTATAAAGTCATGAACCAACAAAAAAAAGTAGAAATATTACAAGATTTTCAAATAATTTTTAAAGAATTTTTACATTCATTAAAATTGTATTTTAAAAGCTTAAAAAAAAAAGTGATTTAAAGAAATTACATATTTTAATTGATAACGCATGTTATATTTCTAAAATAAACAAGAGGGGAGAAGGGACATGCAAAAGACGATTTAAAATATGATTAAAATAATAAAAAAACACTATAATAAAACCCCAAAGTTTAAAGGAGGAACTTACCAATATGTTTTAGTATTATATTGAGAATAATCATTTTCATAATGTATCTTATGCCTTACAAATGTTTTTTTTTTATCAAGAGAATAATTTAAGGGAACAGAAACTATATGTCTGTATTTTATTTTGTCTTTTTGCACACATTTTACACATTAAATAGCAGACCTGTTTCTTACATGGGGAAACGTGTGTTGTACTTTAAAGCACTGAAAATAACTCGTTCTATAAAGTCATGGACTAACAAAAAAAAGTAGAAATATTACAAGATTTTCAAATAATTTTTTACAGACTTTTTACATTCATAAAAATGTCATTTTAATAGTTAAAAAAAAATAGTGATTTAAAGAAATTACATATTTTAATTGATCGCACACATTATATTTCTAGAATAAACAAAAGGGGAGAAGGGACATGCAAAAGACAATTTAAAATGTGATTAAAACAATAAAAAAACACTATAATGCAATATCAAAGCTTAAAGGGGGAACCTACCAATATGTTTTAGTATTATATTGAGAATAATCATTTTCATAATGTATCTTATGCCTTAAAAATGTTTTTTTTTTTATCAAGAGAATAATTTAAGGGAACAGAAACTATATGTCTGTATTTTATTTTGTCTTTTTGCACACATTTTACACATTAAATAGCAGACCTGTTTCTTACATGCGGACACGTGTGTTGTACTTTGAAGCACTGAAAATAACTTGTTCTATACAGTCATGGACTAACAAAAAAAAAGTTGAAATATTACAAGATTTTCAAATCATTTTTAAAGAATTTTTACATTCATTAAAATTTTATTTTAATAGTTAAAAAAAAAAAAGTGATTTAAAGAAATTACATATTTTAATTGATAACGCATGTTATATTTCTAAAATAAACAAAAGGGGAGAAGGGACATGCAAAAGACGATTTAAAATATGATTAAAATAATAAAAAAACACCATAATAAAACCCCAAAGCTTAAAGGAGGAACTTACCAATATGTTTTAGTATTATATTGAGAATAATCATTTTCATAATGTATCTTATGCCTTAAAAATGTTTTTTTTTTAATCAAGAGAATAATTTAAGGGAACAGAAACTATATGTCTGTATTTTATTTTGTCTTTTTGCACACATTTTACACATTAAATAGCAGATCTGTTTCTTACATGCGGACACGTGTGTTGTACTTTAAAGCACTGAAAATAACTTGTTCTATACAGTCATGGACTAACAAAAAAAAAGTAGAAATATTACAAGATTTTCAAATCATTTTTAAAGAATTTTTACATTCATTAAAATTTAATTTTAATAGTTAAAAAAAAAAAAGTGATTTAAAGAAATTACATATTTTAATTGATAACGCATGTTATATTTCTAGAATAAACAAGAGGGGAGAAGGGACATGCAAAAGACGATTTAAAATATGATTAAAATAATAAAAAAACACTATAATAAAACCCCAAAGCTTAAAGGAGGAACTTACCAATATGTTTTAGTATTATATTGAGAATAATCATTTTCATAATGTATCTTATGCCTTAAAAATGTTTTTTTTTTTATTAAGAGAATAATTTAAGGGAACAGAAACTATATGTCTGTATTTTATTTTGTCTTTTTGCACACATTTTACACATTAAATAGCAGACCTGTTTCTTACATGGGGACACGTGTGTTGTACTTTAAAGCACTGAAAATAACTTGTTCTATACAGTCATGGACTAACAAAAAAAAAGTAGAAATATTACAAGATTTTCAAATCATTTTTAAAGAATTTTTACATTCATTAAAATTTTATTTTAATAGTTAAAAAAAAAAAAAGTGATTTAAAGAAATTACATATTTTAATTGATAACGCATGTTATATTCCTAAAATAAACAAGAGGGGAGAAGGGACATGCAAAAAGACGATTTAAAATATGATTAAAATAATAAAAAAACACTATAATAAAACCCCAAAGTTTAAAGGAGGAACTTACCAATATGTTTTTGTATTATATTGAGAATGATCATTTTCATAATGTATCTTATGCCTTAAAAATGTTTTTTTTTTTTAATCAAGAGAATAATTTAAGGGAACAGAAACTATATGTCTGTATTTTATTGTGTCTTTTTGCACACATTTTACACATTAAATAGCAGACCTGTTTCTTACATGCGGACACGTGTGTTGAACTTTAAAGCACTAAAAATAACTCGTTCTATACAGTCATGGACTAACAAAAAAAAAGTTGAAATATTACAAGATTTTCAAATAATTTTTTACAGACTTTTTACATTCATAAAAATGTCATTTTAATAGTTAAAAAAAAATTGTGATTTAAAGAAATTACATATTTTAATTGATCGCACACATTATATTTCTAGAATAAACAAAAGGGGAGAAGGGACATGCAAAAGACAATTTAAAATGTGATTAAAACAATAAAAAAACACTATAATGCAATATCAAAGCTTAAAGGGGGAACCTACCAATATGTTTTAGTATTATATTGAGAATAATCATTTTCATAATGTATCTTATGCCTTAAAAATGTTTTTTTTTTTATCAAGAGAATAATTTAAGGGAACAGAAACTATATGTCTGTATTTTATTTTGTCTTTTTGCACACATTTTACACATTAAATAGCAGACCTGTTTCTTACATGCGGACACGTGTGTTGTACTTTAAAGCACTGAAAATAACTTGTTCTATACAGTCATGGACTAACAAAAAAAAAGTAGAAATATTACAAGATTTTCAAATCATTTTTAAAGAATTTTTACATTCATTAAAATTTTATTTTAATAGTTAAAAAAAAAAAAAGTGATTTAAAGAAATTACATATTTTAATTGATAACGCATGTTATATTCCTAAAATAAACAAGAGGGGAGAAGGGACATGCAAAAAGACGATTTAAAATATGATTAAAATAATAAAAAAACACTATAATAAAACCCCAAAGTTTAAAGGAGGAACTTACCAATATGTTTTTGTATTATATTGAGAATGATCATTTTCATAATGTATCTTATGCCTTAAAAATGTTTTTTTTTTTTAATCAAGAGAATAATTTAAGGGAACAGAAACTATATGTCTGTATTTTATTGTGTCTTTTTGCACACATTTTACACATTAAATAGCAGACCTGTTTCTTACATGCGGACACGTGTGTTGAACTTTAAAGCACTAAAAATAACTCGTTCTATACAGTCATGGACTAACAAAAAAAAAGTTGAAATATTACAAGATTTTCAAATAATTTTTTACAGACTTTTTACATTCATAAAAATGTCATTTTAATAGTTAAAAAAAAATTGTGATTTAAAGAAATTACATATTTTAATTGATCGCACACATTATATTTCTAGAATAAACAAAAGGGGAGAAGGGACATGCAAAAGACAATTTAAAATGTGATTAAAACAATAAAAAAACACTATAATGCAATATCAAAGCTTAAAGGGGGAACCTACCAATATGTTTTAGTATTATATTGAGAATAATCATTTTCATAATGTATCTTATGCCTTAAAAATGTTTTTTTTTTTATCAAGAGAATAATTTAAGGGAACAGAAACTATATGTCTGTATTTTATTTTGTCTTTTTGCACACATTTTACACATTAAATAGCAGACCTGTTTCTTACATGCGGACACGTGTGTTGTACTTTGAAGCACTGAAAATAACTTGTTCTATACAGTCATGGACTAACAAAAAAAAAGTAGAAATATTACAAGATTTTCAAATCATTTTTAAAGAATTTTTACATTCATTAAAATTTTATTTTAATAGTTAAAAAAAAAAAAAGTGATTTAAAGAAATTACATATTTTAATTGATAACGCATGTTATATTTCTAAAATAAACAAGAGGGGAGAAGGGACATGCAAAAGACGATTTAAAATATGATTAAAATAATAAAAAAACACTATAATAAAACCCCAAAGCTTAAAGGAGGAACTTACCAATATGTTTTAGTATTATATTGAGAATAATCATTTTCATAATGTATCTTATGCCTTAAAAATGTTTTTTTTTAATCAAGAGAATAATTTAAGGGAACAGAAACTATATGTCTGTATTTTATTGTGTCTTTTTGCACACATTTTACACATTAAATAGCAGACCTGTTTCTTACATGCGGACACGTGTGTTGTACTTTAAAGCACTAAAAATAACTCGTTCTATAAAGTCATGGACTAACAAAAAAAAAAGTTGAAATATTACAAGATTTTCAAATAATTTTTTACAGACTTTTTACATTCATAAAAATGTCATTTTAATAGTTTAAAAAAATAGTGATTTAAAGAAATTAAATATTTTAATTGATAACGCATGTTATATTTCTAGAATAAACAAGAGGGAAGAAGGGACATGCAAAAGACGATTTAAAATATGATTAAAATAATAAAAAAACACTATAATAAAACCCCAAAGCTTAAAGGAGGAACTTACCAATATGTTTTAGTATTATATTGAGAATAATAATTTTCATAATGTATCTTATGCCTTAAAAATGTTTTTTTTTTATCAAGAGAATAATTTAAGGGAACAGAAATTGTACCATTATAAGAAATTAAGAGATAAACAATTTATTCCCATGAAAACTTGGGGACATTTGTTTTTGGTTGATTTTTGTGAATACATTTTTACCAAAAAAAAAACTATCATTGGTACTTTAACTTAATAATAATGTAAAAATAGCTGTTTAGCATGCGTATTTTTGCGGTTATTCCTATTATAATAAAATTGTAATATAATAAAAAAAATATAAAGAATATGTATACTGTATTTATTAGAATACTTTTTTGTCCCATAAGTGGAGACACATAAATACTAGAAAAACCCCCAATCAGACAAGAGAAATCAAAGGTGTTCTGATATCAAAATAGAGTGATTTATTTATTTGCGACACTGAATGACTTGTTTTATGTTGAAACAGGTGACCACACCCTAGATCAGGGTGTGTGAGAGATAGTAATAAGTAGCTGTCACAGCGTTTCATCCACAATGGCCACCAAACCCACAGCCCAATTCTCAGTCTGACACAGACAATAATGGCTCTGAAAAAGTCAGAAGAACGATGAAGCACCCATTGACATCCAACTGTGACGTGTACGTAAAAAAAAAAAAAAAAAAGAGAAAAAATTCCTAAAAATGTTGGCCCTTCACTTCCAGCAAAATGTGAGTTTTCTGCTAAAGCCGCTGTGACCAGGGGGGGAAAAAAAAAAAGCGAGCGCTTCATGTTGACTGGAAATAAAAAGTGTTTGACAACAAAGATGGCAGCGTCAGACGCCATCTGCATTGTTGAACAGAATGACCAGCGAGGGGAAAGAATGCCAGACCGCCATAGTTGTTTGTGTTGACCTCGTTCCACTCGGGCAACGGGAATTTAAAAAGCAAAAAAAAAAAAAAAAGCGGGTGTGAGACTGATACGTTTGTGTCTTGGCTGGAAAAAAACTTGGTATTTTTTTTGTATTTATTTATTTAGATTTTTTTAAAAAGGAGGCTTCGTCAGCAAAGACGCCATTAGTGAGCCCCTAATGTGACGTCAATAATGTGTACTGTATATAAACATATATACACAGTATATAAGTCTGTGTATTAATCTAATTTACATATCTTTACATTCTTTACATTTACATCCAAAAAAAAGGGCAAAAAAAATCTCTGTAAACCACACTTTTTCCAATTGGGGAGAGAACTGGGCCGGATTGAAAGTTTTTTTTTTGGGTGGACTCTCGTGTTAAAAAGTACCGCCACCTTTCATGGAGTAGCGGGGAGGTGGGCGGGGTCTAAACAAGTCCCCACATTTGCTGCCTTTTGGCTCCCGCTAACTCATCCGTCCTCCCGAGCGAATGGACCGCGGGGGCGGGGTGGGGGGTCAGGGGGGGATAACGCGGCGCTTCCTTACTTGAAAGCTCGTAAAAACTCTAAAAGTTGGGAGAGTCCAGTTTTGTGGATGCCTTACGTCTGTCCGCTGTAAGGCGCGCCACCTCCCCCCCTCATCTCATGGTGGTACGGGGTTGTTTTTTTTCGGTGTTGGACTCCGCCCTGCCTGCCACGCCCCCTCCTACCTGCCACGCCCCCTCCTGGGAGCGAGGAGAGTGTTTGCTGATGTCTAAACAAGGCAGTTTGCTGCACATTCCAGGATTCAACGTCCAACGTCCGCTATTTTCGGAGGTCGAGAACACACACCTGGAAAAAGAAGAGGATTGGATCAGGTTCGTAAAAACTACACCATGTTTACCTCACTTTTCAAACACTTCCCTTAACGATGCCGTTCTGCGGAAGGGATGTCATTACGCAACGTGCACGGTAAGGTCGAAAAGCAAAATGGTGGAACAAACGCTCTAAAGTTGACTACATTTTACAAGAAAAGATTGCAACGGGCATCTGGTCAGGATGCCACCCGAACGCCTCCCTTGCATGTCCTAAGTCAGAGGTTCTCAACCTTTTTTCAGTGATGTACCCCCTGTGAACCTTTTTTTTTTTTAATTCAAGTACCCCCTAATCAGTGCAAAGCATTTTTGGTTGAAAAAAAGAGATAAAGAAGTAAAATACGAAGATTTGCATCAGCCTGCGACAGATAGTCATTTTGATATTAGGCTAATATAGCAAATTGGCCACTTACATCACGTGTTGCCAACATTATAACACTTATCTAAGTATTTAAATTTTATGTGGCGCCACACTGATTACTATTTTGTATTTGTGGTCCAATATGGCTCTTTCAACATTTTGAGTTGCCGACCCCTGGTATATAACATCAACCTGCAGAGGACCGTCATTGCAAAGAAACAAGCCAAGGTCTCCGGCTAATTCAGTGTTATTGAGTTTTAATTTTCATGCACTAATTTTCATGAGTTGTAATTTTGCTGCATTTATCTGCCACACGTGGAAGGCTGGTCCGTGAAAATTATAACTACTGGTGCGAAAAATGTTGGGGGCCTCTGTCAAAAGAGCGCAAGTCATATCTTTTACCTAAAATATACATTAATGAACCCCCTAGTAGCTCACACTGTGAACACACACACAAATAAAGGACATTTAAAAAAGAAAAAGGAGCATAAAATACAAAAATGTAATTAAAAAATAATAACAATAAATAATAAAAAGACAAAAACTCACACATTACATTCAACATGTGCTCCAAAGCCACCACATGAGCTACACGATAAAAAAAAAAAACATCTTGCCTGACTGCATTGAAATAAATAATATTGTTAATATACCGTAAATCAGTGGTTCTCAACCTTTTTTCAGTGATGTACCCCCTGTGAACATTTTTTTAATTCAAGTACCACCTAATCAGAGCAAAGCATTTTTGGTTGAAAAAAAGAGATAAAGAAGTAAAACACAGCACTACGTCATCAGTTTCTGATTTATTAAATTGTATAACAGTGCAAAATATTGCTCATTTGTAGTGGTCTTTCTTGAACTATTTGGAAAAAAAGGTATAAAAATAACTAAAAACTTGTTGAAAAATAAACAAGTGATTCAATTATAAATACAGATTTCCACACATAGAAGTAATCATCAACTTAAAGTGCCCTCTTTGGGGATTGTAATAGAGATCCATCTGGATTCATTAAATCTAAACATTTATTCACAAAAAAAGAAATCTTTAACATCAATATTTATGGAACATGTCCGCAAAAAATGTAGCTGTCAACACTGAATATTGCATTGTTGTTTATTTTTTCACAGTTTATGAACTTATATTCATATGTTGTTGAAGTATTATTCAATAAATATATATATAAAGGATTTTTGAATTGTTGCTATTTTTAGAATATGTAAAAAAAATCTCACGTACACCTTGGCATACCTTCAAGAACTGTACCCCCATTTGAGAACCACTGTCCTAAGTAATGTAACAGAATTTTGTTTTTTTAGTTGATCATTGAACATAATTATGACTGGAAATGTCATGTAAAATGATATCACATGCATGCAGAGAACTCAAAAAAAACCTTTCCCATTTGGCAACTCTTATCTTGTATCCACACCCCTTCACTTAATCTACTTGCAGTGTTGTGACCTCTGTTTACATCCGTCACGTCAGAAATATACCTCCTCTCTGGCTACTTTTAAATACTCTAGAAGAGGGGTCGGGAACCTTTTTGGCTGAGAGAGCCATGAGAGCCAAATAATTCAAAATGTATTTCCGTGAGAGCCGTATTTATTTATTTTTTTAACAGTTAATACAACTAAATGCGTGCATTTTTAAGACCGACATTTTTTCCAGTATAATAAGTCTCTTATTCTTTTTAAAAATGGTGAAAAAAATGGTAAATGCTTGTACTTGTGTAGCGCTTTTCTACCCCTTTTTAAGGAGCCCAAAGCGCTTTGACACTATTTCCACATTCACCCATTCACACAAGGGGCGGCATAGCTCAGTTGGTAGAGTGGCCGTGTCAGCAACTTGAGGGTTGCAGGTTCAATTCCCGCTTGTGCCATCGTAGTTACTGCCGTTGTGTCCTTGGGCAAGACACTTTACCCACCTGCTCCCAGTGCCACCCACACTGGTTTAAATGTAACTTAGATATTGGGTGTCACTATGTAAAGCGCTTTGAGTCACTTGAGAAAAAGCGCTATATAAATATAATTCACTTCACTTCACATATTCACACACTGATGGAGGGAGCTGCCATGCAAGGCGCTAACCAGGCCCCATCAGGAGCAAGGGTGAAATGTCTTGCTCAAAGACACAACAGATGTGACTAAGATGGTAGAAGGTGAGGATTGAACCAGTAACCCTCAGATTGCTGGCACAGCCACTGTCCCAACTTCGCCACGCAGTCCCCAAGATAATAACATTGTTATTCGGAAGCTAACCAATAATAAATATGATACTTCTTACCATTAAAGCGACTTCTTGAACAGGTGCGATAGAAAATGGATGGTTGGACAAAAATGAATGAGAATTTTTTTATAATTGAACGTTATTTTTAACACTGCGATTACCGGCGGAATTAAAAATTACTTATCGTGTTAAGCAATGTCAGCTAAGATTAAACAACACTAAATTGGCCCTAGTGTGTGAAAGTGAGTGTGAATGTTGTCTGTCTATCTGTGTTGGCCCTGCCATGAGGTGGTGACTTGGCCAGGGTGTACACCGCCTTCCCGAATGTAGCTGAAATAGGCTACAGCACCCCCCGTAACCACGAAAGGGACAAGCGGTAGAAAATGGATGGATAAATTGAGTTTGCAGTGACCTCTAATCTCACAACATACATCATGTGTTGTTGTATTCTTGCTTACTGAAAGTGTAATGCAGTATCATTTAAGAATATACACAAGCTTACCGAGCCGTCTGATGCACTGGCCCCGACTTTATCACCAGTGCTATTCCAGCACACTTCAAATATTCCACCCGTTCCCCTGTAGCTGTGCACCAAGGCCCCGGTCTGAGAGAAAAAACACACACACATAAAAACCTTAATAAAATTGTTCTCTCTGGTCTCCTCAGTGATTAATTGTGAAGCCAGGGACTCACCGTGGTGTTCCAAATGTGAACACACTTGTCAAAGGAACCGCTGGCGAGGTGCTTGCCGTCCGGGCTGAAGGCCACGCTGTAGACGGGCTCTTGGTGCTTGGTCAGTGTGTGGATGCACACTCCTCGCTCTACGTCCCACAGCCGCACGGTCGAGTCAAACGACGCGCTGGAGGAGGAAGTGCGAGGAAATAATCCGACTTTTTAATTAAACACAGAATTGCCTCCATCCTTTGGAGTGCAAAGTGAGAAAGGAAAGGAAGTTCTATCAGAGCGGCGCTGACAATGACAGTTTTATTTCCTGTGTGATTTACCGGCACACACATATGAAGGCATATCAGGACATTCTGCGGTGTTGAAGAGGAAGAGCAACGCACGTGGGTCAGAGTGCAGCGTCGTGGGCCGCTGACATTTACTACAATTACTAATTTTATACTGAGCGCTAACCCACCTGGCGAGCATGATGTTGGAGTTGGGATTGCTTGTGCCTGGCCCAGTCGGGCTCCACTTGATAGTGTAGATCTCTTTACTGTGAGCCTGGAGGTCATGGACGCACGATTCCTGCTTCATACTCCAGATCTGGAAAACAGCAGAACTGAATAAAACCTCCCTGCTTGGCATTCAGCATCAAGGGTTGGAATTGGGGGTTAAATCACCAAAATGATTTCCGGACGCGGCCACCGCTGCTGCTCACTACTCCCCTCACCTCCCAGGGGGTGAACAAGGGGAAGGGTCAAATGCAGAGGACAAATTTCACCACACCTAGTGTGTGTGTGACAATCGTTGGTAATTTAACTTTAAAAAAACACCCCCCATCTGGTGGGGTTGTACAGTATACCGGTACTAACTAAATACTGCGGTACTAATGAATTGAATGGATGAACTAATGTTTTTTTCATCCTTATGTTGCTGTGTGGCAGGGACGTCGCTCAGTTAGAATATTACGTAATGTTGGATATCAAAAATATTCCAATCCTATATTTATTTTATCAAAAATACAAAAAACTTTAACAATATAGTGAATTTGCAAACGGCTAAAATCATGCACAAAGCAAACTATATCCTGCAACCAAAGAATGTACAACAATTCTTAACAAAAGAGGAGAAATACAAACATAGACAAAAATGTAACTTAAAACATTAGTATGCACGTACAACACTTAAAAACCTTTAGTAGATCGGTATGTCTAATTAAATTATGGAATTGATTTGGTAAAGATGTCGAACAAAGTACTGATATGATCCACTTTAAGAAACTGTTCAAACTCAAAGTGTTTACAAAGTACAAAGAATAATATTGATAATCGTATTCCATCAATCATCTTCCGCTTATGCGAGGTCGGGTCGCGGGGGCAACAGCCTAAGCAGAGAAACCCAGACTTCCCTCTCCCCAGCCGTTCCCAGGCCAGCTGGGAGACATAGTCTTCCCAACGTGTCCTGGGTCTTCCCCGTGGCCTCCTACCGGTTGGACGTGCCCTAAACACCTCCCTAGGGAGGCGTTCGGGTGGCATCCTGACCAGATGCCCGAACCACCTCATCTGGCTCCTCTCGATGTGAAGGAGCAGCGGCTTTACTTTGAGTTCCTCCCGGATGGCAGAGCTTCTCACCCATAATCGTATTCATCTCACTATATGAAATACAACTTATTTCACTATTTTTTTTAGGATTGTATTATTCATGGAGTAAATTGTGTACAAATTGAGAACAAGAAGTGAAAAAAGGTGTTAGCAATTGTTAGAAATGGAAAAAGGGTAGGATTAAATATGCTCTGCTTCTTCCTCCTCCTTTTCGAACGTGTTAAAAAGAGAAACTATAAATTGTGACCTATCATGTTGTAATTATATGTTTGAAATAAACTGACACCGTAATCATGTTGAGTGAGTCAGCCCACACACACAGTGCATACGGAGAGAATGGCAATAAATGGGATTCTGCTGGTTAATAAAGATGGTGCAAGAAGAACAATATGGAGGTATTCTAGTTTCAAAACTAACAATAAATGTGAAGCTTTAAACCCAAAGGCGCCACGTTTCAAAACATTCCTTGCCAAAGGTGGCAATCCTGTATTCCACTCAAACTTGGGCAAATATTTAATCAACAGGCATCCATATCTGCACAAAGAGTTTATAGAGCGACAGTTAATGTAGTACCTAGCTGCCATGTTACATAAAATGGACGCGCACAGAGCTGGTTGACTTGTTGCCAATTATTAGCGCAGTCAAAAGCACCCACATAGCTCAAAATAATGCAAGTGAAAATGGAAATGAATGAATTATGTAACAAATTCCCACAGTTTAATGAGTTTTTGCTTTAACAATGTGTTTTTACCTGCACTGTCTTGTCTGTGTAGGTTTAACACTGACTAATTATTCTATTTGTTTTAAACTACAGACCTAGAGTGGCAACCATAATTCATGAAGCTTTAATACGTCAGTAAAGCTTTCTACATAAATAAAATCTGATTGATGATTGATATTCTATTCTAACCTAATACCAGATTATTGGAGGCTATGTAATGAGTGCAATAAGGAAATCCCAGTCTGTTAAATACCTTTTAATTTTTATTTTAATCTTTTAAAATTGTTTTATTTATTGTATGTTAAGATTTTCAGTTAAACTGAAGCCAATAAGGCAGGAGTCACCAACCAGTTTGAAACCAAGAGCTACTTCTTGGGTATTGATTAATGCGAAGGGCTACCTGTTTAATACACACTTAAATAAATTGCTGGAATTGCCAATTTGCTCAATGTACCTTTAACATATTTATATTTGTATATATATATATATATATATATATATATATATATATATATATATATATTTATATATTTATAATAAAATGGGTATTTCTGTGTCATTCCGTCATTTTTTTTCCTTTTACGGAAGGTTTTTTGTAGAGAATAAATGATGAAAAAAACACTTAATTGCACGGTTTAAAAAAGGAGAAAACAGGAAAAAAATGAAAATTAAATTTTGAAACATAGTTTATCTTCAATTTCGACTCTTTAAAATTCAAAACTCACCCGAAAAAAGAAGGAAAAAAAATAGCTAATTCAAATCTTTTTGAAAAAATTTTAAAAAAGAATTTATGGAACATCATTAGTCATTTTTCCTGATTAAGATTAATTTTAGAATTTTGATGTTTTAAATAGGTTAAAATCCAATCTGCACTTTGTTATAATATATAACAAATTGGACCAAGCTATATTTCTAACAAAGACAAATCATTATCTCTTCTAGATTTTCCAGAACAATTTTTTTTTAAAGAAATACAAAAAACTTTGAAATAAGATTTAAATTTGATTCTAAAAATGTTCTAGATTTGCCAGAATATTTATTTTTTTAATTTTAATCATAAAACGTTTGAAGAAATATTTTACAAATATTCTTCGTCAAAAAAACAGAAGCTAAAATGAAGAATTAAATTAAAATGTATTTATTATTCTTTACAATAAAAAAAATACAATTTACTTGAACATTGATTTAAATTGTTAGGAAAGAAGAGGAAGGAATTTAAAAGGTAAAAATGTATATGTGTTTAAAAATCCTAAAATCATTTTTAAGGTTGTATTTTTTCTCTAAAATTGTATTTCTGAAAGTTGTAAGAAGCAAAGTAAAAAAAATTAATGAATTTATTTAAACAAGTAAAGACCAAGTCTTTAAAATATTTTCTTGGATTTTCAAATTCTATTTGAGTTTTGTCTCTCTTAGAATTAAAAAATGTCGAGCAAAGCGAGACAAGCTTGCTAGTAAAAAAATAAAATTGAAAAAATAGAGGCAGCTCACTGACAAGTGCTGCTATTTGAGCTATTTTTAGAACAGGCCAGTGGGCTACTCATCTGGTATTTACGGGCTACCTGGTGCCCGCGGCCACCGCGTTGGTAACCCCTGCAATAAGGAAATTTTTTGTGGTCTCCTTTATTTTGGGAACAGGCCACAAAATATTGGTATTGGGACAACCCTACCATCTGGTTTGTCTTTAAATCCCAAGGCTGAGCAGCGCTCTCACCTTTAAGGTCATGTCGTCTGAGCAGGAGGCCAGTAGCATTCCCGACGGATCCCACTTAATAGCATTAACTTCGTTCTGGAAAAAAAAACACAAAAAAAAACAGGAGATTATTTAGCGTTGCTCCCAAAGGATGATATGAAAGGTGTGCTGTAGATTGAAGCCTCTTACCGTGTGACCCTGGAAAGTCTTGAGTGGCCGGTCGCTTCCGAGGCGACATACGTGGATGCACATGTCTGTGCTGCAGGAGGCAAAGGTGGTGTTGTTCTGCCAGTCGACGTCCAGAGCTGGAGCTGCAGGTCGTTGGAAAAGACACTATGCTTTATAACAGTGCTCATCGTGTCTTTTCATGTCCTGGAAATACCATATACACATTTTACCTGAGTGGAAGGGGAACTGCTGCTTGGCTTCTCCTGTGTGTGCATCCCAAATGATTGTCGTCTGGAAAAATCACGTCAAGACATTGGGATGTAAAATTGTTGTACCCCATAAGTTGATATGCAGTATTTCACAAAAGGTGACCACATCACTTTTTACTACAGTGTAAATTTTGTCAGCGGACAATATAATGACACCGAAACTTGGATATACTTTTAAGCAGGGGGCTGTATGTCGCCATCTCATTTGCATGGAAATAAAAGTGACACAAAAACATGAAAAGCAAAACAAATGTTTAGGAAGGCAAATAAACTTTGTTCTGTCAAATACTTTGTCTTTTTTTGATATCAAAAATTATATTTCAGATGCTTTAAGATGGTGGAGCGGCCAACAGCAGGAGGCACTGTTTTCTCCGCAGTGATTGGTAAACAAGGCCTTGGGGAGTGTATGGCGCATTAACTATCTGTATTGACACTGCACCGATACTGTGTTAGTGTTTTATATTGGTAATTTGCAATCGGATAGAATTTAAAAGTCACTACATTTGACCTGCAAATAAAATTAATAATTTGTTTGTTTATTAAGATTTTCATTAGCTGACGGAATAGAAGGATCTATTCTTCCTCTACATCTTCAAAAATGCTTTAGTACATTACACATATTCATAGATGACAAGAACACTACAGTCAAAATAAAACAACAGATCCACATGTATTACATATAATAGTTATGCTTACATAGATTACACAATACCCATTAAAGTACAATTGTTTACAGAAAAGCCCCTATTAAAAAAAGGTACTGATGTTTTGTATGCAACCATGCAATCAAGTTGGAAAAGAAAATTATAGTTATTCTTGAGTAAAAATATAAAGTCTTAATAGTTTATAAAAGTAACTGAAGTCATTCATAAAATACTAAACTTTAGCAATTTTTTTTTACTAATGATAAAAATGCAAAAACATAATTTTTTGGGGGGTGGTATGTTTGGAAGGAGCACAGCGGGTTACCCAGCATGCCTTGCGGTGTGTAGATAAAGGTGTTGTTTTGTTTATCTTTATGTCCGTCTTGTGCAGTAGATAAGCTTCCATATGTGTTATCATTGTTATTGTTGTTTGCACCACCAGTGAGAAGGGTGTTTGGGTTAGTGACTTCCTGTTCCTTTGTGCATTGCAATTAAAAATATGTACACATGCCAAAGTTTGACTCAGACCAGTTACAAAATATATCCGTTAGCAACACTGCAAGGTTGATGCACTTTTTGATATAAAATCGAGCCTGAAGAAGAGGCTATGAAGAAACACAAACAGGTAGGGTAAAGTAGCATTATATTACAATCTTGGCATGCGCATAATAACGCCAACGTGCAACATGAAGTAACTTAAAGCTGCTAAAATCAGCTGTTTTTATGCACTCTGAATCAATCTGAGAGTATTCCAATGTACCTAATGTTGAAATCGTATGTTTATGAAGTTTATTTTCACCATTGTCTGGAGAAGAAATATCAGTGAAAACTTGAAGATATAATTCTAAACTGTACATTTCTGATAAATGAGGATGCTTTTTGAGAGAACATTTGCAATCAAGGAATGCCTCCACAATGGACAACTTTCAGACAGACTCAAATAGCGGGTTAGAAATATGACTGTACAGCAAAGTCACGATCCATACAAGCACCTACTGTACGGAATGACGACAAGTTGGATTCAGACAGTCTTGTTATAAATGTGTTTATGAGCGAGTTATCGCTTAATCTATTTATGGCGGGCCGCCTCATGGAGACAATTTACTGGAGGCAAGACATCAACGAGAACAGCAATCACTACTCAGTGATGTTGCCAGTTATTTTGACGATAATGATGATGTGTCTTCACGTTGACCTTTTTAGTGGATAGTACATCTATACTGCTTTACACTGACTACTCTAAAACAGTGGTTCTCAACCTTTTTTCAGTGATGCACCCTCGTGAACATTTTTTTAATTCAAGTACCCCCTAATCAGAGCAAAGCATTTTTGGTTGGAAAAAAGAGATAAAGAAGTAAAATACGGCACTGTGTCATCAGTTTCTGATTTATTAAATTGTATAATAGTGCAAAATTTGGCTCATTTGTAGTTGTCTTTTTTGAACTATTTGGAAAAAAAGATATAAAAAAACTAAAAACTTGTTGAAAAATAAACAAGTGATTCAATTATAAAAAATAAAGATTTCTACACATAGAAGTAATCATCAACTTAAAGTGCCCTCTTTGGGGATTGTAATAGAGATCCATCTGGATTCATGAACTTAATTCTAAACATTTCTTCACAAAAAAAGAAATCTTTAACATCAATATTTATGGAACATGTCCACACAAAATCTAGCTGTCAACACTGAATATTGCATTGTAGCATTTTTTTCACAGTTTATGAACTTACATTCATATTTTGTTGAAGTATTATTCAACAAATTTTATTATAAATGATTTTTTAATTTTTGCCATTTCTAGATTATTTTTAAAAATCTCATGTACCCCTTGGCATACCTTCAAGTTCCCCCAGGGGTACGCGTACCCCCATTTGACAACCACTGCTCTAAATTATATCCAAGTTTCATTTTTATGGTACGCCCCTTGTTTACATTGTAGTTTTATGAACAAAAAAAAAGGGTTGGTAACTATTTCAGACCTATTGCAGGAAAAACATCTTTAAATACCTTATCTACACCAGCACTGAGAATGGAGTTCCCCTTCTTGTTCCACTTGAGTGCAAATATGGGCCCCTTGTGCTGTCCCAAGGTACTCGCCAGATTTCCTAATGGTGGAGAGAGGTATTACGTCATTCCAAAAAGCTTTTCTCAAAAATTACTACCGGAGCTAATAATGTGGACATACCGTCTTTTGTCCATATCCTGGCGAAGCCGTCGTACGATCCTGTCGCCAGGAGCGTGCCGTCGCTCTGTGGAAGGGAAAAATGTTTAGACACATGCAAGGAAGGGAGGATGCACTGAACAGATGTGTATGGAGAAGATGCAACCTACATTCCAGTCTAGTGAGGTGACGTCTTTGTTGCTGGGGACATCCTGTCCACCTTCTCGGATACAGTGACGCAGCACCAGCTGGGTGGAGTTGGAGTTGCTGTTCTCGTTGAGGTTCCAGATCCTGGCCGTGGAGTCCCCCGAACTGAGTAGAATATCAAAGTACATGAGAAGATTGATGATGTAAACAGTCTTAGCAGCTTTATCCGCTTAGTATTCAGAGCAAGTTGAGCTACGCAGTCACACACAGGCCTTAACGCCTTACCCTGAGGCAAGTAGATCACTGACAGGGTTCCATGCACAGATGAACACTTCCGACTCGTGACCTCGCAGCACTGTGGCTTTGCTGGCAGGTATCTCCACATCTACATCCACCTCCATCGACTCACAATGGTTATCTGGCAGCAAACACATGCATCGTCACACACAGCAAAAGGAAAATTATGGTTTTTTTGGACAACAAAACAGAGCCCCGAGAAGGTTTTGACCTTAATTTATTTCAAGACAGTAAAGCCTCTCCCATCTAAACTTCCTGCTGCTGTCGACACCTTGAAAATACAATCCCCCCCTAAGCCATGTTGACAAAAACAACCTCTCCTTCTGACTTTTTTCCCTGTGCGATACACCTGATCCACACCTCTCAAGTTTCATCGACACATCTAGCCGTGAAGCGCCAAGTATAGCACGTTATGTGAGGAGTGCAGTCTTCAGCGCTCTTTCTCATTTGAAGTAGAGGGATTTGTCTGGAGATGTAACAGTATCCTTTCAAAAGACAGACAAGGAAGAATCTAGCTTGCTTCAGTATTAAATCAAAGCTCTGTTTTGCATTCAAATAACAAAGAAAATGTTGCAAACAGGCTGATGAAGCCACGGCGCTTTTATCTGTTGCACAATAGTGGCGTTTGATTAATAGGTACGTTTGAATTAGGGATGTTCCGATCAGCGAATTATGCTGCCGATTTCGATCATCCATGAATGAAATCTGGCGATACCAATAAAGCAACCAATCACATGTATTAAGTTAAAATCGTTTAATTTATTTATGATGCGTGCTATTGACAGTTTAACAATAACAGCACAATATTTAAACTACTTCCTTAATCTCTTATCACAATAGTTTGCGCAAAACAGATGGATAGATTCCTTTGTCGTTGTATATACCAAAACATTTGTTTTAAAGCACAACGTGAAACCTATATGAAGTATGTGTATTAAAATAACAAAGGCAATAGTGCACAATAACTAAAAAAAAGTAAAAAATACTATCTATTATTCAACAACTTATTGAAATAATGTATGCCCTCAAAGTCCTACTGTGTCCATGTAATTAGTTTTAGAATTTGTAAATATTAACAAAAACAACCACAAAATGATTTTAAGAAAATAATAATATCAACCCAATCACTATAGTACCCATCGTATACTGATACTATCCTTGGAGTCAGCGCCACCAATTTATGGATCGTTCTCTTACTTGCCGTATACGGACTGTGACAATGCTGGCACACAACAGAAATTGTTATATTATCCTTTCTCAACACTCTTCATAATTTACTTGTTCATTTCCTGCTAATGGCTGCATACATTCTGCTGTACGTGCTTCAGTCTACACTTCTTAAACTTTACAAAGCACTTATTACTTCTTTTGTTTCAAGCTAGTTCAGCGGCCAGCTTACCTATTAGAAAGCCTTTTTCCTGGCTTGCTCTCGGTGTGTAACATGTTTAACCTCGTCCTAATACCGTATTTTTGGGATTATAAGTCGCTCCGGCCGAAAATGCATAATAAAAAAGGGAAAAAACATATATATACGTCGCACTGGAGTATCAGTCGCATTTTTGGGGGAAATTTATTTGATGAAATCCAATACCAAGAATAGACATTTGAAAGGCAATTTAAAATGAAGAATAGTGAACAACAGGCTGAATAAGTGTACGTTATATGACGCATAAATAACCAACTGAGAAGGTGCCTGGTATGTTAACGTAACATATTATGGTAAGAGTCATTCAAATAACCATAACATATAAAACATGCTATACATTTACCAAACAATCTGTCACTCCTAATCGATAAATCCCAGGAAATCTTCTTCCTTGATGTCGCTTCTAAACAACTCTGTCAACTCCAAAGGTATGCGCCTTCCCCTTGTCGTTTTCTGCTGCATATTTCACTACGTCCAGCTTGTAATCTGCAGTACATGATTTCCTTTTCGGTCCAATTTTTGTTCAGCCCTTCTCAGTTTATATAAGTTACCGCCAACGATGAAATGATCCATTATAATAGCTACGGTAGTAGCATGTGGCATATAGCATTCCATGACCCACAATGCACTTCTGCCATGACCCTACCCCGCTAAATTCTTATTGGTTGACGTCTATGTGACGATTGCTGACATTTTCTTTGTCTCTTCCGCGAATGAGATAAATAATATTATTTGATATTGTGTAATCTCTAGTACATGATTTCCTTTTCGGTGCCATTTTTGTTCAGCCCTTCTCAGTTTTTATGTTACCGCCAACGATGAAATTATCCATTTTAATAGCTACGGCAGTAGCATATAGCATATAGCAGTTAGCAATCCATAACCCACAATGCACTTCTACCAGGACCCTCCCCCGCCGAATTCTTATTGGTTGACGTGTGTGACGATTGCTGACATTTTCTTCGTCTCTTCCGCAAAATTAGATAAATAATATTATTTGATATTTTACGGTAATGTGTTGATAATTTCACACATAAATCGCTCCGGAGTATATGTCGCACCCCCGGCCAAACTATGAAAAAAACTGTGACTTATAGTCCGAAAAAACGGTACTTGATAATGATACTTAAGATATTAAGAAGTGCAGTTTATTTGCCGTAATGAAGGTGATTATTTGAAGCAGCGCAACACTGTGGGACCGAGGGACTAAAAATAAATATAATATTAGCGAGGGGGCATTTAAAGGCACTACTCAGCAATGGCGATCACATACTTTTTCAAGAAAAAAGGCCGATACTGCGAACTATAGGTTTGGATATTGTGGGACTCTTAAAATAAATACAATATTAGCAAAGGGGCATGAAGAGGCACTATTCGGCCATGGCGATCACATACTTTTTCATGAAAATAGGCCGATACTGCAAACTTAAGGTTTGGATATTGTAGGACTCTTAAAATAAATACAATATTAGCAAGTGGGCATTTAAAGGCACTATTCGGCAATGGCGATCACATACTTTTTCATGAAAATAGGCTGATACTGCAAATTATAGGTTTGGATATTGTAGGACTCTTAAAATAAATACAATATTAGCGAAGGAGCATTGAAAGGCACTATTTGGCAATGGCGATCACATACTTTTTCATGAAAATAGGCCAATACTGCAAACTTAAGGTTTGGATATTGTAGGACTCTTAAAATAAATACAATATTAGCGAGGGGGCATTGAGAGGCACTATTCGGCAATGGGGATCACATACTTTTTCATGAAAATAGGCCGATATTGCAAACTATAGGTTTGGATATTGTAGGACTCTTAAGACATGAAAAAAGTAAAGTATAGAACAGGACAAAATGATAGAAACATGACTTACTCATGTTGTGGGTGCCGTTCTCCTCCCCGTTGACAGTGGCGTCACCGTTCTTTGGCGGGTTGGACTGGTTGCCGGAGGTGGAAGCTGCCATTGTGCACGCAGCCTGCTGCTGGGCCAACTTGTCGCGGAAGGCCTGCTGCCGCGTCTGCACCACGTCTGGCATCACGGCGTCGATGAGCGATAGTGACTCGATCGGCCGGCCGTCGAAGACCGTTCCATCCTGTCGGTGGAAATGTCCGATGCATGAGCAAAACTATGGGGACTGTTAATATGCTTTGAGGATTTTGCTGTGCTAGGACTAAAAACCTTGCAAACACACTGAACAAAAATATAAATGCAACACTATTTGGTGAAATTATTCATGAACTAAATTTCAAAAATTGTGTGGAAAAAGTTTCAGTTACAAAGTGTCATGTTTTTGTATAGTGTGTATATATAAAATGAATGTGATAGGTTACATAATGAAGACATCTGCAGCTTGTGTGAGAGCTGTCACCTCATTGATGCTAATTTCTGCCTCCACATACTGGAGCCCTTTCTGCAGGATGGAGATGAGGGCTGCAGGGGGCACTAGTGTTCCATTAATGTTGGATTGGCTGATGTGGCTTTCAATGCCAAAGGTGAATGCTGAGTGAGAGAAACCTGAAAACCCAAAAAATTTATCAGTCACATTCCTTGAGGCGCTAGGCCCAAATTGCATAACACGCGTGACATTTCAGAGTCATTTAGGTTGTGAAGGTCTATGGACCCTTTAGCATATCTAATGGATTGTATTTGGGTTTGGTCATATTAGGACAAAAAAACATTTCCGCCCCCACCTTTGTGTTTGGCTGCACCAAATCTGGGCAGTTTGTGTTAGGACTAATAGTTTTAAAAGATGCCTTCTTTATCAAGCCGCAATAGAAATAGATTCTTTTTGGAGTGTTGCCAAAGTGCACTGCAGTGATGACCTGCTAAAAGTGGTCGACCTGTGAGGACTAAACACAGCTCTTACTAAATCTGACAGAGGAGGTTTACTGTGTACTTTATCTGACCATTCTCATTCCGATATCTCCTGAAAATATTTTTCTACTTTTTATATAACATGAGCTTATATTGTGAAGAGTTTATAGGTAATTACATTCCATACTGTCGCAGCTGCCCATTGAGATTTCCACTCCAAAACTAGTCAAGAGTTAAGGACACACTTTCAAGCAGACGTCGCTGTGACACATCTTCGCCAGTCTAAACTCTGCGCCCTTTAAAACACTTGTTATTAAAAGGCCCTATAAATAAAATGTGGTTGATTGAAATATTATATAAAATGGCCTGCAATATTATGTGCACTGACACATGTGACATTAAGATATACCGTATTTTTCAGACTACAAGTCGCAGTTTTTTTCATAGTTTGGCCGGGTGTGCGACTTATACTCAGGAGCGACTTATTTGTCAAATTATTAACACATTACCGTAAAATATCAAATAATATTATTTAGCTCATTCACGTAAGAGACTAGACGTATAAGATTTCATGGGATTTAGAAATTAGAAGTGACAGATTGTTTGGTAAACGTATAGCATGGTTATTTATGTGTCATATAATGTACACTTATTCAGCCTGTTGTTCACTATTCTTTATTTATTTTAAATTGCCTTTCAAATTTCTATTCTTGGTATTGGGTTTTATCAAATAAATTTCCCCCAAGAATGCAACTTATACTCCAGTGAGACTTATATATGTTTTTTTTTCCTTTTTTACTATGCATTTTCGGCAGGTGCGACTTATACTCCGGAGCGACTTATACTCCGAAAAGTGCGGTACACTACATTAATGTACTATAGGGCAGGGGTTCTCTATGTTCTTGGAACCACAGACATTTCCCAGGACCTGTCATAAATGTCATGCCAAATTAAAAAAAAGTTTCTTAAATATTGCCATTTGTGTATAGTAACGAAACTACAGCAGTCCAAATGAATAAGATTTGTTTTAAAAGCATTAACGAGTACTTATTTGGCTCACCTTTACCATAATGATAACAATATGTTTATTACTTGCTGATGATTATTGATGTACTGTAACGGTCATCATATTTGGTCTTTGTAGATAGACTTAAACATTTATCCATTGTGCTATTTAGAGTTACACAGTGCTCGATTTACCTGGTGCGTCACAATATTATCCATTTCTAGTTTACTAACCCTAATGTAATCATGAGTGATTGGCTCAGAGTGATTGTTGTATTGACCGAGTGGTTATTTTAGCAGTTAGGGTAGGTTTACATGACAGTATTGCGTTTTAAAAAATTGTTTTGACATACATACTGTTCTCAAACCTGCAAAAACAACTAACACACTGTATTACGCAAGCCAGGCAATTACTGTAGATGACAATGTCCACTGCCACACAAAAAGGCGCTAACTTTCTAGTGTTGTAAGCATTATCCTGCCCTTTTCCTCCTTTGAGCACATAAACTACGCACCACATACCACACGCCCACATGCATTATCTTAGCTTGTTGTCAGCTAAAGTTTAGGTACTAACGTTAGCTATCATTGAATACTTGTAACTTATTATTACAGCATGAATGCAACCTGCTTTGTGCGTGACTAAATCTTCAGGACAACAAGGAATATTTATTCCATATAGATACAGGGTTTCCCCCAGATTGCCACTAAATATGTAGTGGTGGGGGCGTGGCTAGAGGTGTGGTCAATATGACATCATAAATATGACATTGTGATCATTTTGATATGCAATGATGCACATCCATCCATCCATCCATCCATTTCCTACCGCTTGTCCCTTTCGAGGTCGCTGAACCCTATCTCAGCTGCATTTATTTTCTTTAAAAAGGCTAAACAAATGTATGTATGTTTAAAAACAAATATATGTTTTATGGTAATAATATTTGTTCTTATAATATCAGAATTGGAATCACCTTTATTAGCAATGTTTAACACGCAGTAAATTTGACTTGGGAGACTGTGCTCTCTTTGTTCAATGCCGTTTCAATTGTTGCTGCTTATTGCAAAAGGTAACAAAAACTACACAATATTCTGCCTTCCATGAATGTTGCGAGTTACTTTGCCAAATATGTAAACAGTCCTTTAAATTAGAGATGGAAAAAATATCTTGGAGTGTTCTCTTGATATTCTCCACAATGAAGCCAGTGTAAAACTAACTACACTAACGAAAGTACATAGCATAGCTCTGTTGGTAGAGTGGCCGTGCCAGCAACTTGAGGGTTGCAGGTTCAATTCCCGCTTCCCCCATTCCAGTCACTGCCGTTGTGTCCTTGGGCAAGACACTTTACCCAACTGCTCCCAGTGCCACCCACACTGGTTTAAATGTAACTTAGATATTGGGTTTCACTATGTAAAGCGCTTTGAGACACTAGAAAAAATTGCTATATAAAATATAATTAAGTGCACTTATTTATAAACATGAAGTGCATATCATTATGCAAATGAGGGTTGAGCTCTAATGCCGCTAGCTTGATGCTAACATACAATGGATTAGCTCATAGACAGGCTAACCAAAATTAGCTTGGATGACATATATAGACAAACAAATCATTCACAAAAACATTCATATCTATGGACAATTTACTGTCTCCAATAAACCTAACATGCATCATTTTGGAATGTGGGAAGATGTTCTCGTTAATGTCAAAGGAAATACGGGAGTTTACACAGATTTGAACAAGAAATGCATTCATTCCGTTAAAATACTTTTCTCGTCAACATTCTCTCCTTACTTTTGCTGCATGTCAACTACGATCAGATGCACGACCAACTGTATCGTACTAACAGGCGATTTAGATGCACATTTATGATATTTGAGATGTTTTTCAAACTTATTTTGGACAATAGTACATTGACTAGTAACGTTATATACATATTCATACAATATGTTCCTTAAATTTGTTTTCAAGTATAAAAAACAAACTTATTTTAAAGGTGTGGTGGCACTTATCTAGCGCCACGATCGTTTACTTGTAGGGGAAAAACCCTGTAGAATGAGAACCTTCATAGACCTGTCGACAACGTTCCCTCTAAGGTACGCTTCTGTGCAATTGCACACTGCTCACGCGTCCTCTGCGCACAGCAAATCTAGGCCGTGCACAAAATCGAATAAAAAGATAAGCGCTTAATAGTGTGCACGTCTGCAGTCGCTCACATGTGTGCCACTGAATGATCAAGGAGTTTTGGCGATTGTTCACACGAATGAAAAATTGGAGGGAAAATTGCCTGTAGATAACAATCATGAAAAATAAACACTTAAAAAGATATGTTTTGTTGTAGGTATATAACGACAAACGGTATTAATGATAACCGCAGTAAAACATTTGACAATTACTTACACCACTAGACATTAAAATTATCTTTTATTAAAAAAAGGATTTGTAACCACACTGTGATAAACTCACGGACGAACTGACGCTAGCTCACAAGTTTGAATACTAACAAAGTCAACATTGACGTCTTTCCCCATTAAGGAACAACATATCCCAATCAAAACTTACATAAAAACATTGCTGTCTGAGCAACTAAGCTATTTAATTGTCTACATTGAACCTACATGCAGTGCTGTCTTCGTACAGAGTGATCGATATATACTCGGAGAATTGTGACACAGAGGTGTTTTTATAGTGCATTCAACTGCACAACTGAGTAAACGCCACAATGCCCGCCAAAACTCTTGTCAGTGAAGCATAAGAAAACACACATGCAAAATAGTGGGCCTTCTAAAAGTGGATCTATTCATTTTCCTTATGGAAAAAAGCTAAAGATTTTAAGTATTGTACAAGTATTTTTTGAGCACATTAAACAATACCGCGATAATAATGATAATGGGATAATTTTGGTCACAATTACCAGTGATAATACATTTTCATATCGTTAAATCCCTATTCTGTTGGTAACCTAAGCTAGCCAGTGGTGTTCGTATATATTTTTTTTGAGCAAGTTGCAAAACCTAAGGGTGTTTCGGCCAAAACACCAGGAAAGCAGATGTCTGTAAAATTTGAGCAAGATTTGTTGAAAAAAAAAAATGTCCGTAATCAAGCAAAACATGTTGGCACGGCTATGGAAATTAATTGGCCATAAATAATTGACTGCTTGTCTAATGATTATAAAGCTTGGAGGATATTTGTAATACAATTTTGCTAACATGTTTTCCAAAGTATTCTGAGCAATATCCAGGTCAAGTAAAGAAATAGCCAACATTAAAATTAAATCCATTCTCAATTAGGTGTCAAAATTTGATTGGACTGACCTGATTCTTGGAGGTATCTGTAGACCAAGAAGTTCACTTCGTCACTGGTAATACTCATTTTAGCCCAAAGAAACAAGAGGATCTGCTGGAAGGCTCGGCTCACTCCTGGAAAAAAAGACGCATACAAAAATAGAAACATAATTAATATTTAGGCCTCTGCTCTCACATCAGTGCAAAAATATTCATTTTTCTCTTTTTGCAGAAAGAGCAAGAATGGCAACACACTGCCGGATGACCAGTCATTTGCATGTAGTTCATCCATCCGTCCATCCATTTCCTACCGCTTATTCCCTTTGGGGTCGGGGGCGCTGGTGCCTATCTCATTGTAACATTAATTACTCCAGTCATTCCGTGTGATAAAATCATCTCCAGCCATTTCCTTGGGATAACATCATCTCCAGCCAAAGTGTGAACATAGCAAGGCGCCAATAGGGTTCAAGGTATTTTTAGTATCAGCATCAACAGAAAATTAACTGAATTAATAATTGAATTGATTATTATGTTTTATTAAGCACCTTGAAACATGTTTAGTTTTTCCACACGGATGCAAGCAGGCACCACCAAAACTTCAGTAAACCATAGAAAAGGCGAAAGAACCCTGATAAAAAGGCACAAAAGCTAGGACACTTCTTACACCAGAAAGAACAGCCCGCATACTGTTTGCAGAGTTCTTCATTTTTCAATATTTCAGATATTCTTGTTAGGCAAGTGGCTCTGGAATGTTATGCAGTATTAGCACACAAGCCGGTATACAAATGTGACAGTTGGGGGAAAAAAATAACCGCACACTCCAAATGAGTCATAACCTCTTGCTTTATTCTTTTCATTTCAAAATACTGACATAAAAAGGCCCTAATGAGGATTCAAACAGTAATAAATGTTGCATCAGGTATGAAGCATTAATGGCTGTCCAACGTGCACTGCAAAATAGCCCCTGGCCACTCTCAACTCCCCTTTGGTAACTTAGCAACAAGAGCGATGGAGAAAAATACAGAAAACCGTCTTGTCCCAATTACAAAAAGGTGCACAGCCGTGGGGCGGGGGCGGGGGCATGTTGCTCAAAAGGAATTATTCACTTTCAACTTGGTACAGTATAATCTTTGTTACGGGAGTTTACCTTTATGCACCACAGAAGACATTTGAGGTTCTGTAATTAAACGAACCATTATCTCGCCATGGGAAAAATTGAGCTACTAGAAAAGCAGTGCCTGATTACAAAAGTCTGACCAAATGCAGAACAGAATCTATCAGCATTAGTAAGATATTATTGCCACACATACTGCTTTCGTCTCCCCCACCGCCACCGAGATTCTCGTCATTTACGTCAACAAATGTATTCAAAAGGCAAAAATCTCTGCTCTCTTCTGCACGGAAACAAAACACTTGAGCTTGTGAGACTCGGCCACCGTGTCCTGATTTGACCACACAGCCCATTAGCGCACACTTGAGGGGTTTAGCCTTGTGGAGCCAGGCCACAACAACAACAACAATAAACCAAACAACTGCACACTTAATGCCCTGGTCCAACTTGGGGGGCAAAAAGGGGCATCAGCATCAAAGATGGGTGATGATGCATAACTACACAATTACGTAGGCCTCCATATTTGACAAAATGCTCGAAGGTTTTTCCACACTTATGTTCTATGAAATGGCTTGGCTTGTGACTTCTAATAACATTCAAACTAAAAAAAAAAACATACGGAGCAGACCATTTTTATCAGGTCATTTTTAGCAGTTTACAAAACTATCAACAATAACTTTTACATCCCCTGCATGGATGTAAAAGTCTTATAACTATTCAAAATAGGGCTGGGCGATATGGCCTTTTTTTTATATCTTGATATTTTTAGGCAATATTGGGATATATGATATGCATCTCGATATTTTGCCTTGGCCTTGAATGAACTCTTGATGCATATAATCACAGCAGTATGATGATTCTATGTGTCTACATTAAAACGTTCTTGTTCACACTGCATTAATATATGCTACTTTTAAACTTTCATGCAGAGAGGGAAATCACAACTACGTCAATTGGCCAAAACCGTATTTATTAAACAGTTATTAAGCAGTGGCACAAACGTTCATGTCATTTCCAAAACAAAAAGTGCAAGATTGTCAGAGACATTTTAAGTGTCAAATATAAATGAGCTGCATAATAGGAAATCAAATAGTATTCGTCCTTCGCTATGTGGTAGGTTACTACGGACGTTATGAAATTCTCTTCATTCTCTAGGAGGTGACTTTTCAAATGATGCTACATATTAGCAGTGATGCTACTTTTTATAGCAATGCTTGTGCCGCATGCTTGACTTATTACGGTTGTCTGTTCGACATATTCCCACTTGAAGCCAAACCACGGCCAGACGATGGACCCCCTGCTGTTTTTCTTGGGAATGTATTCTTCCTTCGTTCGCACCTTCTTTCTCTCGTATAACCACTCGCACGGCTCTGCCAGCATCACGGCTAACGTTACCCACGCTGCTACCTCTCCGCTCCGCGAGGAGGTGTACGTATGTGACGTATGACGTGACAGTATGTAAGAAGGTGCGCCTGCTTGTCTGTGAAAAGGAGAGACAGGAAAGAGCAAGAAGAGCCTGTAATGTGATGCCGCAGCTAAAAGCAACTGCGTGAGAACGTATACTCGAATATCACGATATAGTCATTTTCTATATCGCACAGAGACAAACCCGCGATATATCGTGTATATCGATAAAACGCCCAGCCCTAATTCAAAACATCCATCCAGCCATCCATTTTCTACCGCTTGTCCCAACGTATTGGTTAAAATATTGAAACTTCCATCACCACCTTATTTGTGAAAGCAAATGCACGGCGTATATTCCCCGCTGCTCATTAAACTTCTGGGACTCAACCCAACAGTTACAAATGTTAAATTAATACAATTGAATGTTACGCCTGTTCGGCATTGTGGTGCCGGGTTCGATTTCCTCGAGGATGCGTCAAAACGAAGAACACAACAAAAGGTAATATATAACCAATTTATTCTAAATAACAGAAGGAGAGCTATAGCAAAAACACTGGAGCTAACAAAAGGCACACCAAAGACGCTAGTATGAGAACTAGGAGATACAAAATAGAAAATTAAACTGGCACGTTGGCACACAAAAGGAGTAAATAAAACATTTAGCATGTGAGCTAATAATGAGGTGCGTAGCGTGAGAGCTCGCGAAAATAGTAAGAATTGCGTGTAAGCAAACGATCAAAACAGACGTATAGTTGCGTGAGAGCAAACTAGAGTCCCAGGCAGAAGAATGAAAAGAGGAAGGCTTATAAAGGGACGGTGATTATTTGTAGCACGTGTGCGGGACCGCGAGTAGCAGGTGAAGTAATGAGTGACCATGGTGACGGAACAAACAGGAAATAAGAGGTAGAATGACGGAGTGATACAACAATGGAAACAATAAACAATAATATCAGAAGATCCGAGTACGGATCTTAACATTGAATACACAAACAGATGCACCACATCTAAGGCCATGTCTAAACTAAGTCGTTTAACCCCATAAACGAATAATTATTTAGCCTAAGCCCCGTTTAAGCCAAACTAAACCAGCGTTTTAGGTCCCCCTTTCCGGAATTTTTTTTTTTACACGGGTAAGTCAGCCGTGTAATTCTTGAATTTTCAGCACTTAGCTCATTGCTCGTTTACAAAGTGAGTTTGGAGAGAAAATGACGCCAGAAAGAACGCGCCCACGCAGGAAGTGACGTCAGAAAGAACCGGCCACAGCCAGCTTCATAATAAAGCGGTTTCGTAGCTCGGAGCTAACCACTGGAAATATGAAGGCGAGTCATCCAGACATGCTCGTGTTTCTCCTTCTTCTACATGTGCAGACGCTTGTGGAAATCACACATGACTACCTTAAGACAGGGGTCGGGAACCTTTTTAAGCCCATTTAAGCCAAATATTTTAAAATGTATTTCCGTGAGAGCCATATAATATTTTTTAACACTGAATACAACTAAATGTCTGCATTTTTAAGTAAGACCAACATTTATAGAGTATAATATGTCACAAACTCGCATGGCAGCAGTAGTGGCGACCCCAAGATGCAGGAACCAGGAGAGCGGAGAGCAGGTAAGATGATTTTAATATCATCAACAGAGGAGAATTAAGCAGTCTTGCATGTACAGTTCTAAACAATAGTCAATCTTCGAGCCCTGAGGAACGCGCAAGTTAAGAATAAATAGAAACAAGCTGATTGGCAGCAGGTGTGGACCGGCTGCCAATCAACAGCAGGTGAGGGGGAAAAAAACAGCGCTCAGTGGGACAAGCAGGAAATGGAAACAAAATAAGAGCACTGATGGTAAGTAAATACAAAACAAAGTAGCACAAACAGAAATGAAGTGACAGATCTTCACATAATAAGTCTATTATTCTTTTAAATAACGTTTTTATTCGGAAGCTCACGGATGATAAATAAAATGCTTCTTACCATTAATGCGACTTCTTGAACAGGTGCGGTAGAAAAGAGATGGATGGATTAAAATGTATGACAATGTTTTATATTTTTAACGTTTTTTTTAACATTGTGATTATCAGCGGAATTATTCATTACTTATGTTTAGCAATGTCAGCTAAGATTTATCTGAGAGCCAAATTTAGTCATCAAAAGAGCCACATGTGGCTTGGGAGCCATAGGTTCCCTACCCCTGCCTTAAGAGAAAGTGATTGCTGCTATTCGGGATACAACACTTCTCAGAAGTCAAGAACACTTTCCAATGTCCAGCCAGGCTACTTAGCAAAAAACTTTGGCTATTTGTCGAAGAACAGACTACGAGAATGCGAGCTCCTGTGGATGTGATAAAAAAAAAAAGATAGCGTGAGCTTTGTATTACCTGGCTGTTGAGGAAAAGGGCGAATGCATTTGGACTGGCAAAGCAGTTATTGTCCGCCATGTATGTCACGGACTCAAGGTCTCGGTCCAGAGTACATAAAATAACCAAAAAGGAATGGAAAATGAAGGTGAAGGCAAATGAGTGAGAAGTGTCCTGACCAGATATCTAGCTCACTACATTGATTAATGTTAAATGTTCTTTATCACATTGTTTACGTGTCTAATAAAGAATTGATTAATTTATGAAGTCTTAGATGTGATTCACTACAATAGGGGCCCCCCGGCACATTGGATTCCAGTTAATTCAAATACAACAACACTGGATATTCTTCAGAGAAGTTAAATTTAAGAACTTGCACACAAAGCAACACTGGAGAAGACTATGACGTGTACATTTTACACGCATGCATAATAGGTCGCGTTGCGCCGGCAGACAGAGAGGAGTGGGGGTCTTAAACAGTGGCATTGTTGTGTGTTGACACGGACAAGGGTAGGTGTGATTTACCCTGGATAAACGGGGCCTTAGTGGGTAACCCCATGGGAACGTTATAGTCCGTCGTGTCTAAGCGTAAGCTCAAACCAAGCAGCACTCGAAAGGACAGCATCAGCGTGGCACCAGGGACTGTTGACAACACCTTGCACATTTAGAATGTTTTTAATGTGCCGGTGACAGACTTCAAAAGGATTCCCATTATACTATCCTGCAAAAATGACTTAAAATGCGGCAATATGAATGCCAGGCTAGTAGTTGCCGTGGTGACTTACAACATTGGACACAGTAGCAGAGCTGTATACCTACACTTTTGCTGGAGTAGCATCATCAGCACATTTAACACAGCAATGACATGTTTTACGACAGCAGTGGTGGCCTGAAGACTTCAGGGGCGACACGGCAGATTAAGAAAAATAAAAGAAAGGCCTGCTGAGCTTACTTCAGTTAACTTAAATTAAATACAAAATGTAATTGTTGTCTCCACGGTGAGTGAAAACAGGTTGGGGCGAAAAGAAAACTAAAATAGGCTCCACGTTTTTTTTCCCCAGTGCATAGGAGAAGCCCAAGCCTTTTAGCCTTTTTAAACACTGTGCAAAACTTTGAAAAACCACACACAGCTATGAGCTACATTTATCATGCTACCATTAAAATATCTTGCCACATTAAGGTACCGTGGAGTGAGTCTTGCTGCCCTAGTTTTATTTTTCTATAAAAAAAATGATTTTTCAACAACACCACAGACTCTTAAGCATTATTCTCTTATGCTACTGCGTCCAATCCTCGCCTCCATGGCGGCAAATAAACACAACGTCTAATAAGCATAATTATCACTGGAGGGCTAAGAATAGCCAAGTCAGGGACACACAAAGCATACATGAGTTATGAGTCCCTTCTTATGCAGTATATATTTGATTAGTATTTATTTTTGTAGTCAGCCTGACCTCAGTCTTGACAATAATCTTTGGGATTATATGGTTTCATATCATTAAAATCATTGTATACAATTAACATTAAGAGTAAAATGACTAATTTAGAAGAACTGTATGATTAATCGACATTGAATTGACATCAAGGTTTAAATCAGTGCGATAAATAACCACAAGAGACTGACGGGTTTTTTTTTTCTCTCCGCCATTACCGGCATTTGCGTGACAGCCATGTTTGCCAATCCTAATTGCTGACCCTCAAGTTTCTTCGTCTCTCACTTTAAACAGGGAAAAACACATCTCACTCTTTGCATCGCTCTGAGCACGTGGTAGCCTTTATTAAACAGTAGAAATGACGGATTGCAGTAAGCCATCTTTCACAGGCAGCACGGTGAAAAAAGGGGTTAGTGCATGTGCCTCACAATACGAAGGTCCTGAGTTCAATCCCGGACTGAGCGGGCTCGGGATCTTTCTGTATGGAGTTTGCATGTTCTCCCCGTAACTGTGTGGGTTCCCTCCGGGTATTCCGGTTTCCTCCCACCTCCACAAACATGCACCCGGGGATAGGTTGATTGGCAACACTAAATTGGCCCTCGTGTGTGAATGTGTGTGAATGTTGTCTGTCGATCTGTGTTGGCCATGCGATGAGGTAGCGACTTGTCCAGGGTGTACCCCGCCCTCCATCCGTATGCAGTCCGAAAGGGACAAGCGGTAGAAAATGGATGGATGAATTACAGTACAACGGAAAAAATAAAAAATAAAAAGTCTACAGTAATGACAAATATGTTTATATACTTTTCAAATGGTTATATGCATCATTATTATAATATTTAATGATTAAATTATGAACACTGTTAAGTTTGTATCGATTATTTCTTCCGTTTAGAGCATAATGTAGACACAAGTTGTGAGTCGGTCTGCAAGAAGCAAAATATATTTTTTAAAGTAAATGGTTGCATATTCTAAAGTGTGGCATCTTGAGACAAAGATATTTGGATTGACAGTCTAAAAGTAACATATCCGCCTTCCTTATATAATTTTATGTACAAAATATAAAAATTGCAAATTGAATTGCAATCACAATTTTTAAGCAATTACGTTTGTTTCCCATAATTCTGCAGCCCTATAATTTAGTGCTAATATCTGAGTGGGTGCCAGGCCTCTCAAAAAGGTTTAGAACCCCTGGCATAGGTTTGGGACTAATCATAAATTGAAACAATTGAGGAAGAAGTGAGTGCACTACTTGGGTTCAACCAGCAGAGGTGCTGTTGATTTGACTCCTTTGACATTATATTAGCTATGGTAAAGTAAGCTACATTGATGATCAATGGCCTACTGTTGATGAGACAGGTGTTCAAACGATTTCAATACCTCTACCATTGAAAATTACACTATATTAAAAAAAAAATAAAGATGTCCAACATTATTGGTCGACCGATATCATATTGGCCTAAAAATGTGACGGATCGGACCATATTGGTATAGACTTTTCTGCCGACAATTAAATCAGCATGCCGTATCAATCTGGTTTGTACTCCAACAAGCTTGCTGCTTGTCTCTTTGCGCTTCTGCGATGTGAAATTGTTTCACGGTTTGTCCTTTCGTTTCGAAAAATATAATTTGCAATTTGATAGTAAAGTGCTGGTTTTATGAGGCTTTCTAATTGACCTGGGCACCGCAAGCAGTGACTATGCAACAAATAGAATGAAGAAACTGGCGATACAGAAAAAAATACTGAGCTATACACAGTTAAAATGCAGACAAAAGACAGCGAGGGTGAGGGGAAAGAAGAATAAAAAAAAAATTAGTCCATCTGTGACACAGCATCAGAGAAAGTTTTTCTCCTGCGGCACATCATAGTACATATTTTGTTTGACGATGCAGAACAAAATCAAAACACTATTAAACACTAACATGAGACACAGAAAGCACTATGAGTTAAGGAAAAAATAACTGGGATTTCTAACACCAGTTTATACAGAAATGGTAGGATTTGTTTAGACATGCCTAACAAGTTACATCACGAACAGTAGTTATTTTTGCACACTTCGTGTCCAAAAATGAGTAGGAAAAGGTAAAGCTTATAGTTAATGTCTAATAATGATAATTAACTCACACCATAACTTGTACATGTTCAAATGTAGTTCACTTCCTGTGTGAACCAACAATAGGAAGGTGCTGAAAAAACATAAATCTGCATTAGTAGCACATAGTTTCATACTTTGTTCTTACACAAATGTTTGTGCCACATGCAAGTGTAAAGTTGTTATTTAGATTCGTATTTGTAAATTATTTGTTGATAGTGTTATTCTACTTGACCACTGGTATTTTTGTTTTAGACAAAACGATAAATATATTTTTCTCCCATTGCAATATTAGTCTTGTTTTCCACAAACGGTGTTTATTTGCAAAATGTGTCCAGTGGTATCACAGCAAATGTGGTAATTTTACGCATAATGTCCCTGACAGTTTGAGGGAAGAACTGCTGCATATACCTGTAATAAACCCAATATTGGATACCCTTTAAAAAAAAAAAGAGTTAAAACTAGCATGTCAAATGCCCATCCCTAGTATTTATGATTAACTAGTTAAAATAATAAGTGGGCATGCAGAGAAACTAATTACATCTGTGACAAACTGGTCATGTAAAGAGCAGGACATCCTGCGTACGCTGCTTAAAATAAACAAATGGCATGCAGCTGCACGCCACAAAAACAGAGCTGGTGCAGACAAAAATATGTGGTGTTCCATGGATGAGGCCAAGTGCATTTTAAGCCTAATTGTAGATTTCCCATCCCCCACTCCTTTTGTGAATGTTGTACTGAAAAGCAAAGCATAAAGATGGTGCAAAAAGAAGTTTGATTAGAATGAGATTAAAAATCTTGGCAATGCTCTATAGATCATCTTATAAATGTGCAGGGAAATTCAGTTGTGTGTAAATTCACGTTTTGCACCGAGCTTTGACAATGCTGTATTTAGAAGATGTGCCTCTAAATACCCAATGTCAATCCCGAATGTGGCTTTAGCGGTTTGTGAACATTCTCGTCACAATTCAACTGAGATTTGTGATCAGGACAACAATAAGCTGCTACAGTTCAAAACTACATAACTCACATAAAATCACTGGAATATAATAAAAAGGCACGTGCCTTTAAAGCGTAAAAACATATACCAAAGACAAAATCATAAGTACATGAGCAGCACATGCAGTCTTGAGAAATGAATGCTGTTGAAATCAGCATACCAGGGTCCCCATTTTCTCATGAACAGTCACCTCCTGACAGATGTGCAAACAAGACCTGGAAACAGCAGCCATTTTCTCTTGAACTGCTCTGCTGAGTAAAAACCCGCCTTTGAAGCTTCTGGTTGGGCTGCAGTCTTGAGTGGGGGAGGGGAAGTGCCAGGGCGTGGGGGAGGAGAAAGCAGAAGAGAGACAGAAAATAGAAAGAGAGAGAGATGGGCAAGAATGGTGGAATGGAGGGGGGGGGGGAGATCAATAATCATCCTAAAAACAGGTAATCACAACGACAACATGGTGCACCTCATCCCATGTTTCTTTTCCTTTGATGTGCAGCAGGAAAGCACCGGGGAACAGATAACGCTGGAACTATTTTACATCCAAAAAAAACCCTGCACTGGAAGCAAACAGTGTACTATATAGGGGCCACCGATTCGAAAAACAAAATCAACCACTGGTATTACTGCGTTTCCTGAGCCCACGTATGCCTGTCTCTCTCGCTTTGAGTCACCATGCGCCAGCAACAAATGTAGGTCAGCAATTTACCCACCGGTTAACATTCCTTTAGGTCATGATGGATAATGAAATTACCTGCTGGTGATCAGTTGTAAAGCTACAAACTACAGATCTCTCTCTCAAAGGCTAGTCACAAAAAAAAATGGCTCAGAGTAACACTGATGCCACAAGAAGTCCCAACATTCTGCCCGTCACACAAATTACAGTGATCTGAGAGCCTGTGGGTTGATACATCAGACCTGCAGTAAAAAAATGGGGCTTGAATAAGTGCTTTGTTTTTTAATAAATGACCACATATGCCACTATTGCGTATGGGCGTTTGTGTTCTCTCTCTGCTCAATAAATGGGGGATGGTGACAAACAACAAGGATAGCTGAAAGGATTCATCACGGAAGCCTCAAGCCGCATGGGAGCATCTTAGCAAACTCCCGCTTTGCCTCTACTGGAGTCGCTTGATAAGCTACAAAAATGATAGAAAACAACAGCCTAAATCAGACCTGGGATAATTAAGGCCCGGGGGCCACATGCAGCCCGTTGAGCTTTTCAATCTGGCCCGCCGGACATTCCCAAATTATTTTTTTAGATCTTTAAGTGTTGCTGCCTCTATGATGTGCATTGATGTTTTCAAATGACCGTAAGTCTTGAACTATCCAAAATATTTCAATGGTTGGAATCTGGGCTTTTGCATGATATAGTAGTTACTCTGATCATCTAATTAGTTACTATGGTAATCTATGTCACAGCAGCTCAGACGAAGCACCACGCAGTGCGGGCGGGGAGCGTTTCCACAACAAAGTTCTAAAGCTTAGTGATGTATAGAATAGAATAGAAAGTACTTTATTGATCCCTGGGGGGAAATTCAGCAAATATCAGATACCGTATTTTTCGGACTATAAGTCGCAGTTTTTTTCATATTTTGGCCAGGGCTGCGACTTGTACTCAGGAGCGACTTATGTGTGAAATTATTAACACATTACCGTGAAATATCAAATAATATTACTGATCTTATTCACGTAAAAGACTAGACGTATAAGATTTCATGGGATTTAGCAATTAGGAGTGATAGATTGTTTGGTAAACCTATAGCATGTTCTCTATGTTATAGTTTTTTGAATGACTCTTACCAGGCACCTTCTCAGTTGGTATTTATGCGTCATGTAATGTACACTTATTCAGCCTGTTGTTCACTATTCTTTATTTATTTTAAATTGCCTTTCAAATGTCTATTCTTGGTGTTGGGTTTTATCAAATAAATTTCCCCAAAAAATGCAACTTATACTCAAGTGCGACTTATATATGTTTTTTCCTTCTTTATTATGCATTTTCGGCAGGTGCGACTTATACTCCGGGGCGACTTATACTCCGAAAAATACGGTATATCATATTGTAGGTGGGTTTATTGTGTACCCTTCGCGTTCATATTTCACTGTTTGTTGCAATTTTGCTGCATTTTACTTGATTGTAAAATATGTTGATCGCATTCATATTTTGTCAATATTGAAATGAATATAAATATTTTATTTCAAACCTTCACTGTACAACAAAACACTTTTTTTTTCTTTTTTTTTTTTACATTTTGGCAAATATATTTATGCAAGGCTTGAAAAGGGGTTGGATGAAGCAGATGCTTATAATATCCCAACCCCTCTCACTCATTCCACATGTAACATAAACAATACAAGAACAATACTCTATAAACAAAAACAAGAAAAACTGCTGTACACTAACAATACGATATTACCACTTTTACTATGAGACAAGACAAAATATTCAGTGTTTTATCCATTATAGAAAAATTTAAAAATTCCATTCCGTTTTTTGAGGCGGTCTGTCATAACGTTTTTAGCATTTGATCAGACATTATTGTGAGGTTTTGTATTAATGTTCCTAAAAATAGATATACCGGCCCCCAGACACATTTTTTTCTCTAAATGTGGCCCCCAGGTCAAAATAATTGCCCAGGCCTGGCCTAAGTACTGTTCAAATATACAACTGGGGTTTTATTTCCACACACTATTTTTTTTGCATTGGAGGTACAAAATGAGGCGTATGGAAGGCGATAGTGGTCAACTGTGGGGAAGTAAAGTTTAAAACCCCACATTAACTTCTCCTGTCCTGTTATGTTGGAAGCAATTATTGGTTACGATTAGTCCAATGCATCTACTCTTGACAATGGAAAAGCAAATAGTACATCACACCAAACGTAACTAATGTCTTGCATGTCCATGGAATACGCTTTGATATGCACATTGGGAGTCTGTGTTTGAGCGACTGTAATGATTGCTTTAAAAACTTACTAAATGTCACCGACCAATTAGTGCCACAGAATATCATGTGATTCGCAGACAGGACGGGTCAGAAAATAATAATCTGCTGAAGAGTGATAATAGAGAAGTTTCAAACATGAAACTGCTTCTTCTAATGAATGAAAAATGAATGAATATAGCATAGTAAAAAAAAAAAAAGTCCAAGCTTCCACCGCGAGTCACATCATTTTCTGTGGTTTGAACATATTAGGCCAATAAAGAGGATTTTAATTCTGATTCTAAAACATGGGGATGGGTCAAATGCAGAGAATAATTTCACCACACCCAGTGTGTGCATGTAACTATCGTTGGGACTTTAACTTTGACACTGGCCTCAGCAACAGAATAGAGTACCATGCCTAAGCAACAGAACGGAGTACCATACCACTGCATCAGTACATGTTTTAATCTTCTTCGATAAAACTCTGCATAACAAACCCATGGCCACTAAGAGCCAAACTTTAATAGTGGATTATTTATGTATGTCCTATAAACATTTTTACCCAAATTATTTCAGATCAACACCCAAATGAGAAAAAACACTTGGTTCCTACATGAGATTCAACAAACAAATCATGTGTTGGCATAGAATTGACACATCAGATGTAAGAGCACAAAAGACACAAATTTACATGAACAAACATGAATCAAAAAGCCCTGTGCCAAGTAACTGTGTGCCTAGTTGATGATCATAATATAGATTACAGCAGTTCACTGACAAAATGGACCAACTAAAAATTGACAGGGATGTATTTTGGGATACCCTGTTAAAGGGCTTTTCGATGTGGTGAAAAATATATAGGTAAAGGTAATTTTCTATCCCAATAACAATATATACCACTACAGGGTTTCCCCTCAATGTAATTGAATGTGGCACGCCGCCACGACATTTATATTACCACCACACCTTGAAAACAAGAGAAGACCTTATGGAAAAAAGTTCTGTGGTCAGATTGAACATAAATTGAGCTGTTTGGCCACAATACCCAGCAATTTGTTTGGAAGACAAAAGGTGAGGCCTTTAATCCCAGTAACTCCATTCCTACCGTCAAGCATGGTGGAGGTAGTATTATGCTCTGGCCCTGTTTTGCTGCCAATGGAACGGGTGTTTTACAGAGAGTAAACAGGACAATGAAAAAGGAGGATTACCTCCAAATTCTTCAGGACAAGCTAATATCATCAGTTCAGAAGTTGGGTCTTAGGCGCAGTTGGGTGTTCCAACAGGACAATGACCCCAAAACACACGTCAAAAGTGTAAAAGGAATGGCTGAATCAGGCTACAATTAAGGTTTTAGAAAGCCCTTCCCAAAGTCCTGACTTAAACGTGCGGACAATGCTGAAGAAACAAGTCCATGTCAGAAAACCAACAAATTTAGCTGAACTGCACCAATTTTGTCTAGAGGAGTGGTCGAAAATTTAACCAGAAGCTTGTGGATGGCTACCAAAAAGCGCCTTATTGCAGTGAAACTTGCCAAGGGACATGTAACCAAATATTAACGTTGCTGTATGTATACTTTAACCCAGCAGATTGGTCACATTTTCAGTACACCCATGATACATTTATAAAAGAACCAAACTTCATGAATGTGTTTTGTGACCAACAAGTATGTGCTCCAATCACTCTATCACAAAAAACTAAGAGTTATAGGAATTATTGGAAACCTCAAGACAGCCATGACATTAAGTGTATGCAAACTTTTGACCACCGCTGTATATATAAATATATATACACACACAAACACATACAGTATACATCTACACACATGTACATATATTTATGAATTAAAATGATTAGAAAATGTTGCTTTTGTATTCAAAAACACGTAAAAAAAGAACTAGACAATTAAAAAAGTAAGTAATTCTAGTTTTGCCAATGTATACAAGGGCATATAATTTATTGGTGTCTGTGGGACTGCTTGTCATAGTTGGTGTCTCTGGGCAACAAATAGGCTAATTTGGTGTGTTTTTCTCTACATCACTTTTTAGTTTTGACGTACAATTAGTACTTTGTCGCATTTTAAGACTGTGCCTGTACTGTCCGTGCCGTGTCTTTAAGTAAAAGAAAAGAGTAGATATGTTCACATTGCTTGCAATAACTTGTTGGAGGGAAGTTTTGCAAATCACCTTTCTTCGATCAGTGTGATTTTTTTTTTTAATCCAAACAAATGAGTTCCTCTTCCCTCTTTTTGGCACCAATTCTTCCTCGGGTTTAGTTGGTTTAGCGTCTTTTTGCTCGGCGTCTGTGCTCGTAGCAGACTGCTACATTGTTGACAACTATGCTGTGCCGGCTCTCCCAGTAAAGACTTCCAAGAAACATAAAACGCTGCAGCAAAGATGTTAAAATTACAATACACACTAGGGCTGGGCGATATTGTTTTTAATTTATATCTCGGTATTTTTATGCCATATCGCGATATACGATATATATCTCGATATTTTGCCCTAGCCTTGAATGAACACTTGATGCAAATAATCACAGCAGTATGATGATTTTATGTGTTTACATTAAAACATTATTCTTCATGATGCATTAATATATGCTCATTTTAAACTTTCGGGCAGAGAGGGAAATCACAACTAATTCAATTTACCGAAACTGTATTCATTAAATACTCTTCAATCTCTCGCGGGTGACTTTTTCAATGAAATGCTGCTACCTTTTGTAGCAACACTTCTGCTGCATACTTTGCATATTGCTGTTGTCTGCTGAATATCTTCCCGCTTGAAGCCAAACCACCCCCAGATGATGGACCCCCTGCTGTTTTTTGGGGCATTTATTGTTCTGCCTTCATTTGTGATCAGTTTTGCACCTTCTCTCTCTTGCAATGTCACTCGCTCTGCTTGCACGACCTGCCTCAGCTAACGTTAGCCATGCTGCTACCTCTCTGCTCGGCGAGAGCGTATGACGCTACACGCGCGACAGTAAGATGGTGGGCTTGTTTTACGTCTCTTTGAAAAGGAGAGACGAGCAGGAGTGAGAAACGCCTATAGAGTAATGCCCACAGCTAAAAGCAACAGCGTGAGAACGTATACTCGAATATTACGATATAGTCATTTTCTATATCGCACGAAGGCAAACCCGCGATATATCGTTTATATCGATATATCACCCAGCCCTAATACACACTATCGAGAATTGTATCGTACGATGGACATTTCTATGTTGTAATACAATATATATTGTTACATCACTACCTTGTCCTATGACAAGCTTCTCAAAAAGGGTAGATTTAAAAGAAATGGTTGCCAACCAGTCATCAGATATACTGTTTTCACTCCAAATCGTCCTCATTTTTTCTTCAAGCATCATATTTATCCATCAGGACAGTAAACAATTTACAGTGGGGAATGTATTTCATCTCCCTCCCCTACCTTATCCTACCAACTATCTAAATAACCCAATATGAATGCTGCTGGGAGTGCACAAGGAAGCAGCTCAGGCGGGCCTGAGTGCAATTCTGTGGGGGTGGGTGGCAAAGAATATGATGTGTGTGTGGAGGAGATTGCGGAAGACAGGGTGCCTCAGTGCAGCATACACATGCATGCATACACTACAGTATATAATCCTAAATCCTAGTGTTCTACACAATACAGAGCAAACAGCAGACAATCATTCAGCATCCCAATACAGTGGCCGGTATTGCCGCATGTAAACATGCGCATGATATGGACGATACATGAAAAACATGTACGGCGGCTTTAAATCTAGGCCATTTCCAGACAATGTGAGACAAGATCTTTATGCTCTGTGACGTGACAAAGAACATCATCGTACATCTGCGAAAACAACGCCCACATGTATAAAACAAAAGAGCGACTCCAGTGGCAGTGATGATGCAATCCTCACAACTGACAGGATGTGCAACCTTTTCAAAAGCAAATACATCTTACAAAGCAGTCCAAACATTAAACTGTAGTCTTGTCTTTTGTGAGTACAAATATAATATCCCAGGTGAAAAGCAAAAAAGACCAAAATACTGTCCTTGAGGTGGTAGTCGTCAACATTAAAGCTTCAACCGAGCCCTTGTTTTTTTTTTTCCAGCACTGCGAGGACTGCACAAATAAGCTGTAAACATGGCGACACACACACACACACACACACACACACACACACACACACACACACACACACACACACACACACACACACACACACAGACACACACACACAGCAGTGTGGGCAACACAAATGTTGCTATGGCAACCGGAAGATCTCGCTTCTCTGTCAACAGCTGCTCATGCCACCCGAAAACCAGCCCCCACACTCCATGCGCTTTCCTTCCAACCCAATTCCGGGGTCAAACAGGCAAGGCAGAGGTAACCGCAATACTCATCTTCACTTAGCCAGCCCTTGCCTCGTATTTCTACTGTACCATGCTAACACAACGCCCACAACATTTCCCTTATAGTGCCAGTGACTGTACAAATGCAGCAGTACTTTCCGATTCCCACTTGCAACAAAAACCACGGCAACATAGATTTTAGTGGAAACATATGCATAATAAGCCACACCATGTTGACAGGATGTATTAAATAAGAGGACATCTATACAAGGAAGTCTAATTACATTTTTTTTGTGTGTTTTTGACCTGCATGGGACAACAACAAAATGACAGTAAGTGCTGTAACATACACGCCAGGTTGTTAGTGGTGAAAACGTTTTATAAAGTAAACTAGGATATTCTACTGAAAATTCCTTCGATTTCAGTAAATTACGGACTATAAGCCACTACTTGGGCAGCACGGTGAAACAGGGGTTAGTGCATGTGCCTCAAAATACGAAATTCCCGAGTAGTCTTGAGTTCAATCGCAGGCTCCGGGTACTCCGGCTTCCTCCCACCCCCAAAGACATGCACCTGGGAATAGGTTGATTGGCAACACTAAACTGGCCACAGTGTGTGAATGTAAGTGTGAATGCTTTCTGTCTATCTGTGTTGGCCGTGCGATGAGGTGGCAACTTGTCCAGGGTGCGCCACACCATCTGCCCGAATGCAGCTGAGATAGGCTCCAGCACCCCTTGCGACCCAAAAAAGGGACAAGTGGTAGAAAATGGATGGATTACTACTTTTTCCATACGCTTTGAACCAGGGCTCGGCGATTTGGCCTTTTTTTAAATATCTCGATATTTTTAGGCCATATCGCAATGCACGATATATATCTCGGTATTTTGCCTTAGCCTTGAATGAACACTTGATGCATATAATCATAGCAGTATGATGATTCTATGTGTCTACATTAAAAAACATTCTTGTTCATACTGCATTAATATATGCTCATTTTAAACTTTCTTGCAGAGGAAACTCACAACTAAGTCAATTGACCAAAACTGTATTTATTAAACAGTTATTAAGCAGTGGCACAAACAGTGCAAGATTGTCCGAGACATTTTAAAACAAACAATCAGTGCACTTTTGTGCATGATGTCACCAAGATGACGTATCAAAACAACATTATATTAAAGAACACTTTTTGTACAGAACGCCACTACAATAGTTTAAAACAAATAAAGTGCACTTTTGTGCATGATGTAAGAAGATATTTCAATAAGTGTCAAATAAAAATGAGCTGCATAATAACAAATCAAATAGTGTTCGTCCTTTGCTATGTGGTAGGTTACTGCAAACATTATCACCTTTTATTGTTGACTATTTTTTTTATACGGTGTTGATCTGGAAATGTTTGGCTCGGCATTTTGTTGGGTGTGGAGATGTTGACATACGGAGTAAGCACTTTTCATTCTTTAGCAGGTGACTTTTCTAATAATGCTACATATTAGCAGTAATACTACTTTTGGTAGCAACGCTTTTGCCTCACACATTTGCAAATTACGGTTGTCTGTTTGACATATTCCCACTTGAAGCCAAACCACCGCCAGACGATGGAACCCCTGCTGTTTTTCTTGGGAATTAATTCTTCCTTCATTTGTTACCAGATTCGCACCTCCTTTTGTATTACCACCCGCACTACAGCTAACGTTACCCATGCTGCTACCTCTCAGCTCCGCGAGGGCATATATACGTATGTGACGTATGACGTGTGTAAGAAGGTGCGCTTGCTGTCTGTGAAAAGGAGACACAAGGAGTGGGAAGAGTCTGTAGTGTAATTCCAGCAGCTAAAAGCAACTGCGTGAGAACGTATACTCGAAAATCACGATATAGTCATTTTTTATATTGCACACAGACAAACGCACGATATATCATGTATATCGACATATCACTCAGCCCTACTTTGAACCCTGCAGATTATAAAACAGTGCGGTTAATTAATACATTTAGTCTTTGCTGACAGCCACAAAAAAAAGTTGTCATTAAACCCATGCAAATTCACTGAAATAGTGTGTTATTGTCAGTGCAATCTTTTGGACAAGTTTGCTCACTGCAGGTGCGGCGGGGTTTCATGCCTACGGGTGTTTCCTGCTGTCTAAAGCTTTGAACAGGAAGTAAAAGTGCCATTGTGTCTTTTAATCGTTCACAGCGTTCTGCTCATATGACTTCTTCATTCATCACTCCAAACAGTATTTGTATGTTTTACACAACACCTAAAACTATTCTTATTTACTAAACTGTCCCATGTGTGACTTCTTTAGAAGTGTTTTCATCCATATTTGTAGGTGCTATCGCAATGTAATGAAGCTTGCGTTGTTAGCATTATATAATATGCTATCATGTTTATGAGTGTCTGTGTTACTATTAATAACTTACAATAGCATTCTGTTTGTATTGTTCCAGTTTCACAAATTCTTCAGTAAATTCATCATGACATCACCGTGGAGTTATTGAGTCTGTTTAGCTGATTGGAGAGCTAGATTCCGCAGCGGATTCTTGTCTGTACATTGTCTGTCTTTGCAGGGCAAGCACCATTTCAGCAGTTCTGTGTGGAACTGTCCGTTTGCACGTACTATTGACACGTGCTAAATGAAAGGCTTTAAATAGAGCAGGCAAAACGGTGATGAGTGTTGATAAATCAATCACATTGCGTGTGCTAATATTCATATTATCCTCCCAGTATTGTGGATATTTTTATGATCAGCATATATTTTACATACTAATGAAGACAGGGATGCAAAATGGATTAGACGCCTTATTATGCTTACTTAACAGACACAATCCACTTTGCACACATTTAGTAGATCAGCTTTGCATTTGCTATCACGTTTGCACACGTTTTATTACACACACAACTTTAGTAAATCAGGCTACTGGAGTAAAGGTGAACTGCACTTTCTTGGGAGATTTGCCTCTTGTTCACAATCATTACGAGAGTCAAAAAGATAGATGTATTTATTTCAATGCATTATAATTAGAGCTGCAACTAAAGATTGCCTTAAAGATTAGTTGAGTAGTCGATTAATAAAGCGTTCACATATTTAACGGCCCTAATTTTTCCATCGACTTTCAAATGAAGTTCAAGTTATTTTAGGCATTTGCTAACAAACAATAAAGATGACCAATTCATTCATAAATATTCATTGATACTTTAACTGTGCTGTTAGTTCAGCTGTAACAAAAACGTAAAAAGGTGTGCATTTAAAAGAAAGGAAAGGCAAATTGCTAAAATAAAAAACACTTCACTTTGTTTGTGTACTAAAAAAATCTGTTAAAATCACAGCAATGAAAACAAACACAAAATCTAACTTACTCAAAAAAAAGAAGCATATTTTGATGATGTTTAAAAAGCAGCACACTTGTATATTGAAAATTGATTAACTCTTGGCAGATTTAGCACTCTAACAGTCTAAATGTGTAGAATTACTGCATATCTTTGATTGATTCTTAAAATGTTAGCTATTTTATAAATTGTATGTTTAATCTTGTAATACCTTCACATTGGTGCCTGTGTGTGTGTGTGTGTGTGTGTGTGTGTGTGTGTGTGTGTGTGTGTGTGTGTGTGTGTGTGTGTGTGTGTGTGTGTGTGTGTGTGTGTGTGTGTGTGTGTGTACATGTCTTTAAATGCGCGCGTATCACAGATGTACTGCCATAAAAACAAGGTTTGATTTACAAAACGAACAAGGTATTCATGTTTTTAACAGGGTCACTGGTGTAGTGTGTGCGAGTGGCGGTGCGGACCCGCCTTCTACCGGAAAAAAATGAGTGATGTCGACAGATATAATTGTCAGCAACACATTTTATTGTCGACAATGTCAACTGATCGTTGCAGCCCTAATTCGATTTTGTAAATAAACGTGACTAAAAGCTTACCATGGAGTTAATGGGAGGACCTATATTCCACCCATACAGCTCTCTAAACAACTATTCATAAGCCGTCTACAATAATCCATTTTAATTTTGTGACCTGAATATTAACTAGGTATTAGCAATATTATTATTATAAGTGCTAAGGCAGACAAACTGTTTATAGTGGCGTCGTGATGACAGAGCGCTAATGAATTTGTGCAGCTATATTGACATCTTTGCCTGGTGAGCTGCTTTCTCGCCTTGGAGCTTGTGAAAGTTTATTCAAGATCATAAATCATGCCTGTCACCTTGATAGTAGGAGGTGGAGGACATAATCTGACATGTTGGGAGACTTAGACAGTCAATGTAGACCCGAAAAATATGCTTGGTTCTGCCCCTTTTTTATGAGTTATTCTTCATTCAAAAAAGATATCAAAATCCTATCAGTCGGCATCCCAGGGACAGCAAACATTGTATAGTAAGAGATATTGTATTGTTTGTTTGCTCTCAGACTCATGATGTCTGCAGTCAGTATTAATTAGTCAGTACTGTCCATGCACTAAATACGGACTCCCATATAAAATACGAATGAGATAAAATAGAAAGAAGCATGTATAATAAAGGTGAAAAATAAAGTATACAGAAACGCCTTCAAGCTGAATTTTTGCAAGCCAACTGATTCACTTTCCACACAGCTGGCAAGATAGTCCAGAACAATAACAACCTTCCTCTGTATATCAAGTCAGGGCACAAACGGTCTTTTTCTTCGATTTTAAAACGCCTTCCATCAATCCACATAGCCTTTTGAATGAACTTTTCCAAAAGTTTTGTTTCCATGATTTCCGTCCGAAACTTCCTTCTGAATAATTTTTTCAGACGGTCTTTCATTGCAACCGACCTACATCCGCCCTGATACATTCTTGGGAGTGGCATCATTTTCTTAGCGCAGTCCAAAATCATTGCTTGATGCTGTCTGCTATTTAACAACATCATAGTCATTAGAGACATTATATTTTTAATCTGCACCAATATTACAACGGACATCAGTTAAAAAAAGTTGTAAGGATCATAAGTCAACCGGAAAAGGAGTACATTTAACCGCACTAAAAGGAAATAGGCGTATGACCAATATTTGCCTTAGAAGGAGTGCATTGACACTTGGGCTTCACACATGGGTGTGAAAATAGAAAAAAAAACTATTTGAGCATTCAGACTAATGAGTGCCAATGTTGTCTGTCTATCTGGGTTGGCCCTGTGATGAGGTGGCGACTTGTCCAGGGTGTACGCCGCCTTCCACCCGAATGCAGCTGAGATAGGCTCCAGCACCCCCGCAACCCCATAAGGGACTAGCGGTAGAAAATGGATGAATGGACAAAAGACCTATTCCTCCTAAATATTGTTCACAAATCCGTCTACATCTGTTAGTGAGCATTTCTTCTTAGACAAGACAATCCATCCCACCTCACCGCTGTGGTGTATCATGATGCACAGATGTGCCATAGGTTGCCCGCGATAAAAGGCCAGACTGAAATGTGCAAGTTTATCACACAGCACACTGTCACAGATGTCCCAAGTGTTGAGGGAGCATGAAGTTGGCATGCTGACTGCAGGAATGTCCGCCAGATCTGTTGCTCGTTAATGGAATGTTAATTTATCTACCATAAGCCATCTCCAAAGGCGTTTCAAAGAATTTAACAGTACATCCAACCAGCCTCACAACCACGAACCACATGTAACCACAGCAGCCCAGGACGTCCACATCCAGAAGGTGCACCTCTATGAACATCTGAGACCAGCCACCCGGACAGCTGCTGCAAAAATTGGTTTGCTTAACCCAACAATTTTTGCATAAACTGTGAGAAACCGCTTCACGGAAGCTCATTTGCATGCTTGTCATCATCATTGGGGTTTCGACATGACTGCAGTTTGTCAACCTAACTGACTTGAGTGGGCAAATGCTCACTTTCGATGACGTCTGGCGAGTCGGAGAGGTGTTCTCTTCACGGATGAATTCCAGGTTTTTACTGTTCAGGGCAGATGGCAGACAGCGTATGTGGTGTTGTGTGGTCGGGTGGTTTGCTGATGTCAACGTTGTGAATTGAGCGGCCCATGGTGGGGGTGGGGTTATGGTATGGGCAGGCGTGTGTTATGGACAACGAACGCAAGTGCCATTTATTGATAGCATGACGAGATCCTGAGGCCCATTATTGTGTGAGTCATCCGAAACCATTACCTAATGTTGCAGCATATCAATGCACGGCCCCATGCTGCAAGGATTTGTACACAATTCCATTCCTGGAAGATGAAAACATCCCAGTTCTTGCATGGCCACCGTACTCACCAGACATGTGCATGAGCATGTTTGGGATGCTGTAAATCGACATATACGACAGCGTGTTTCAGTTCCTGCCAATATCCAGCAACGTCACACAGCCATTGAAAAGGAGTGGACCAACATTCCACCGGCCAAAATCAACAACCTGATAAATTTGTTGCACTGCGTGAGGCAAATGGTGGTCACACCACATACTGACCCCCCCAGACACCCAATAAAACAAAACTGCAAATTTCAGAGTGGCTTCATATTGATTATTACACATGTGCAATAATCATGCTGTTAAATCAGCATCTCGATATGGGAGACCAGGCTTTCTGCCCGCCGCTCCCAGTCTGTGGAATAATCTCCCTGATCACATGAGAGCACCACAGACTGTAGATAATTATTTTATTTTTTTAAAAAGGCTTAAAAACCTATGCATACCAGTTCTAGCTATTAGGCCGTTGTAGTTTTTATTTTTATTTATTTTTACGCACTTTTAGGTTTAGTCAATGTAAAGTATATAATACGATATATGTATTATATACCACACCTGTGAGGTGGGATGGATTATCTTGGCAAAGAAGTGCACACCAACAAAGATTTAGACAGATTTGTGAACACTATTTGAGAGGAATCGGTCTTTTGTGTACATAGTAAGTTTTAGATCTTTGAGTTTGACTCATGAAAATGAGAGGAAAAACCAACATGTTGTGTTTACATTTTTGTTTAGTTTATAATCCCGTTAAGATGAAGAATGACTCATAATCCTCGCAAAGAAATAGAGGGTTAGAACCAAGCGTCCTTTTGTGTCTTCATCGCTTTTCGGGGGGTTAAATTGACTGTCAATTTGTACTAACTTGTCGGATTATTTTCTCATCCTACTATCAAGTTCAGAGGCATTATTTATGATCTGGAATAAACCACCAGCTCCAACGCGAGAAGGCAGCTCACAAGCAGCTCGCAAGCCAGTGATTTCATCATAGCGACACAAGCTAGTGATCATGGTACTGCTACTGTATAAGTAGTTTGTCTGCATTAGCGCTAATAAAATAAATATCACTAATACTTAGTTATTATTCGAGTCTCAAATGGAATATTGTTGGTGGTTTTTGAATGGTTATTTATTGAGTTTTATGGGCGGAATAGAGGACCTCCCATCGGCTCTATTGTAAGCAGACTTTTATTTACGTTTGTTAGCGAGTTAAAATGCATTTAAAAAATACATCCGTCGTCGAGGCAAAATAAAATAAAAAGTGCCCGTTTACATTATGTTTTGACTGTTAAACCGCAAGTAGCATACTGTCTGTTCTCAATTTAGCTCTTAGCGCTATTAACCATTTGTTTCTAAGACTCAGATTTAACCTCCCTGGCCTATCACTTTAAGAAATTAGCAAAAATCAATAAGACCGTACGTCTCTTCTACTCATTTTACAGGCTATATTGTTAAAAGTTTTAACTAGCGTGGTTAACTTATCTATGGCCGCTTGCAACAGTAATATTGTGCTTTAGTTATAACAATGAAATAACGATTCCTTGATGCAGAGAAAAATATTTTTTGTAATCCATATACTTGCAGTACTTGAGGAAGCATTTCACCACAAACTAATAAAACTGTTATCACGTTCAGACTAAAACTATTATCTGTTTCACAGAGTGCATTAGAACATAGGGCTTAACCCATATTTCACAGAGTGCATTAGAACATAGGGCTTAACCCATAATACGTTATCAATATATATTGCGATAGACACATACTGGATGGCAATATAAAATCAGTTCGGTAAAATATTAAATATATATTTATATATTTTTAGTGAGAAGAAATTGTGACGCAAGATTCATTTCATGAAGTCACTCGCGCTTTGGGACCACAGCAAACAGGAAACAGGAAGTTCACTGAGCAATGGGATGGACACGCTAATAGCCAATCATGTAACAGTATTAAATTACCGAGTGTTACACCTTTCCTGCTGTTCAGCTCCCAGTCCCAGACTGTAGTCGAGGAGCACTGGGAAGACAATGTTTTCGTCGGGGGTAACACCCTTCACTTTACCCAACAATGGGTCTGCTAAGCACCGCTTTCGGGTCGGAATGCCAATTTGTGACAATTTGCTCGCTTTATTCTTATTTCTGCAGGACACAATTGCATACATTCACCAGTTGCCACTACTGCTGCACGTGCATGCTACCGCTTGCTTTCTTTACTATTCCACCCACTAACTGAAGTCACTTGCTTAACAGTACGCACTGCCATTCTTAAAGGAACACATGCATACATACGCTACTTTCATACCACTAGTGTGGTTGTACCGTATTTCTGTGGATTCACTGCATGGAATGAGAAGAGAAACTGTAAAATCTTGATATGTCAACTCAATAACAGAAACTTGCCTTAAGTTTTGTTAGTTTTATTGCAGACGTGCGCCGTGCAGTAACATCCTGACACTTCCAATGTGTCCAATGAGTTGCTTCTCAAACTAGTCTGTGCAGTGTTCAATAGCTACTGACATCTAGTGTCTCAAATCTTCAACTACAGTACCTTCAAATTTACTTTATTTTATTACTTTAGCCGCGCTCATCCTAACTGGCTACCAGACACCTTCTCCAATGATAAATAGCACCCTTGGTAAGTTGGAAATTGTTTTGCTGTATTTATTGGCAGGCTTAAACAAGTCATTAAACGTTTCAAAAATGATCTGTATCGATCAATATAAAAGCGAATATCATTAAGGTTAAAGGTTAAAGTACCAATGATTGTCACACACACAATAGGGTGTGGTGAAATTTGTCCTCTGCATTTGACCCATCCCCTTGTTCACCCCCTTCATGATCTAGTTTTCGGCCATATCGCCCAGCGCTATTGGAACAACAGTAGACCAGGTATTTATTGGCTGATGCCTTTTACACAGAACACAGTGAAGTCAGACATTTCCGCAACGCTGTGCGCTTTCACACGCTAACATGAAGTGAACAGGAAGTGAAGCGCACATACCCTGTTTTGCCTCTATCCTTAGGAAAAACTATGAAACCTTTACAAATTAAAACAGGAGAACATGAACATATTCAAACAATCACATGATTGTTAACAAGCCAGGACTATATATGTATATACTGGTATATATTCTCTACAGCTCACTAGTGTTACCATATCTAAGTTATTGTGCAGAAATATGGGGAAATAACTACAGATGTGCACTTCATTCACTAACTGTGTTACAAAAAAGATCAATTAGAATAATACATAATGTCGGATACATTGATTGATACTTTTATTAGTAGATTGCACAGTTCAGTACATATTCCGTACAATTGACCACTAAATGGTAACACCCGAATAAGTTTTTCAACTTGTTAAAGTCGGGGTTCACGTTAATCAATTCATATAGAGAACATACAAACCCTTTATTTATTTAATCACAATTTTTGAAATTAAACGATTAGGTGCATTTGTAAACAGCTAACACTATGTACAAAGCAAACTATAACCTGCAACCCACGAAACTACAACAATTCTTCTCAACAAAAGAGGAGATATATGACCTTAGAAAAAAATCTAATTTAAAATATTTGTATGCTCGTACAAAACTTAAAACCTTTAGTATATCAGTATGTGGAATTAAATTATCGAACGGATTAACCAAAGAAATAAAACAAAGCACCAATATGCTTCAGATTATGAGACGGTTCCAACTACAAATGTTCACAAAGTAGACAGAACAAGAATTATGATGAACACGCTGAACCTTTTTCTTTTTCCTTTATTGAGACAAATATTATTTATTTATTTAAAATGTCTATGCTTACTATGGTACCTTATTTATTTATTTTTTATTTATTTGGTCACTGTTCTGTTACAGAGAACAAGGAAATTGGACAAAATTGTTATGGTATTACAAGGGGGAGGATTAAATAAGCTCTGCTTCTTCCTACTCCTTTTTGGACATGCTGAAATGAAACAACTGGAAATGTGGGATGCATTACATTGTATCGTATGCATGTTCGAAATTAACTGAAAAACTGAACTGAAAAAATATATATAAATATATAAATATATATATATATATATATATATATATATATATATATATATATATATACATATATACACATACATGTATATATATATATTTTTTTGTATATATATATATACACACATATACATACAGTGGGGCAAAAAGTATTTAGTCAGCCACCGATTGTGCAAGTTCTCCCACTTAAAATGATGACAGAGGTCTGTAATTTTCATCATAGGTACACTTCAACTGTGAGAGACAGAATGTGAAAAAGAGATCCAGGAATTCACATTGTAGGAATTTTAAAGAATGTATTTGTAAATTATGGTAGAAAATAAGTATTTTGATGGAAGGAGATTTTGGCTCAAAATCTCACGATACATGGCCCCATGCATTCTTTCCTTAACACGGATCAATCCTCCTGTCCCCTTAGCAGAAAAACAGCCCCAAAGCATGATGTTTCCACATCCATACTTCACAGTAGGTATGGTGTTCTTGGTATGCAACTCAGTATTCTTTTTCCTCCAAACACGACGAGTTGAGTTTATTACAAAAAGTTCTATTTTGATTTCATCTGACCACATGACATTCTCCCAATCCTCTGCTGTATCATCCATATATCCATCCATCCATCCATTTTCTACCGCTTATTCTCTTTCGGGGTCGCGGGGGGCGCTGGCGCCTATCTCAGCTACAATCGGGCGGAAGGCAGGGTATCCATTTTGGTATAAACTCAACTCGTCGTGCTTGCAGGAAGAAGAATACTGAGTTAAATCCCAAGAACACCATAACTACTGTGAAGCATGGCGGTGGAAACATCATGCTTTGGGGCTGTTTTTCTGCTAAGGGGACAGGACGATTGATCTGTGTTAATGAAAGAATGAATGGGGCCATGCATCGTGAGATTTTGAGCCAAAACCTCCTTCCATCAGTGAGAGCTTTGAATGGTTGACCAAATACTTAATTTCCACCATAATTTACAAATAAATTCTAAAAATTTCCTACAATTTGAATTCCTGGATTTTTTTTTCACATTGTGTCTCTCACAGTTGAAGTGTACCTATGATGAAAATTACAGACCTCTGTCATCATTTTAAGTGAGAGAACTTGCACAATCGGTGGCCGACTAAATACTTTTTTGCCCCACCGTATATACATATATATATATATATATATATATATATATACATATATATATATATACATATATATATATATATATACATATATATATATATATATATATATATATATATATATGGTTTCTAGGCTGTAGTTAACCCATAATATATGCGTCTGTAGAAAGTACCTAATTTTTACATACAAAAGTCATACATTGTGAACAACATGTTTTGTTCTAAAATCCACAGTGACGAGCAAAAGAAACCCTTACTGTCAGCAGACTAGACAAGTGGTGTTGAACCCCCTGTGCATCTTTTCAGCACAGACATGATCACCTGTATACAGTCTTGCTGTTGTCACGATATGCTAGTTTAGACACTACCAAAACAGATTTAATTTCAACAAAGATACAATTTCATAGTAAATATACCCACAGTTATCACTGATCATGCTGTGCTCATTTGTGCCAAAGGTGTTTTAACGTTCAGGGAGTGCGTTGTAATAAAAAAAAGGAAAACTTACTCTTTTGGCAGTAATTAAAATTACTTTGAATGCAGGTGGCTGTTTTGTTCTGCTCAAACAGCATCTGCACATACATGCTGCTTCCATCGAGATAGTAAGTAGAGAAAGGAGAACACAGTAAGTAGAGAAAGGAGAACACAAAAATGTGACTAAAGAAAGAGGTTCAATCAATTGCTGCTCAGCGGACTATAGCAGCTGCATTTTCTGTTTCCACTACTAATGATTATCTTCGTGATTATTGCCTGTATGTATTTCTGCCTCCCCCTCCACTACGCCTGATGAGCCCATCGCAAGAGAAGTGCCTTCACCCGCTATGACCTGTGTCAAAGTCAAGGCCCGCGGGCCATATATCTCTGGCCCCCAGGATGATATTTAATTAGTATTTGAACCTGCCTGCAGGCCACAGCCGCCTGCTGCTGTTTTGCACGTACTAATACTCCATCATTGTTGGCGCTAGGAATTTTCAGAGTAAATATTTGGCGTCCCACTTTTTTGTAACTGTTTTGAAAACAAATGATAATTGTATGCATTTCTCTGGTATATATCTCACATTCTATATTGTGTTTTGGAAAAAAGTTGTCATGAACATTACTTAATACATTTAAAAAAAGACAAAAGAAATCACATTTTTATGCATATGTAAATGTATTCAGTTATAAACATTCATTCACTTCCTTCATGGATCTACAGTTTGCCGCTTCCGGTATTTCTTTCTATATTTTATTTTAATATTTTCAGAATGTGTTCGTTCTATTAATGGCCAAATCAAGACAACAACAAAAAAAATCTGAAGTTGCCTTTATTTTTTAGTTTTAATGCCATGATTTTAATAGTCCAGCCCACGTGTTCACAGATTTTTCTCCATACAGCCCCCTAAGGTAAAATGAGTTTGACAACCCTGCTCTACGCCATAGAGTCTAGACGGATATAGAGTCTATGTCTTCCTCCTAAAAATAGTTTACTTTTCTCAAGCTCTGGCTCGATCACCACATACAAATTGCTGCACTTTTTAGATGACAATTTCATGTACTGCAATATTTATACTGCATTCAAAAAACAGGGACAGCTAAGGCCTGTACAGTGCGAGCATTTCAGTAGCATTTGCAACCAAAATAGGTTGTGCAAGTACTGAAAAAAAAGTAGCACACTTGCGAATACAGATTTCAACCCTTTAATTAGCATTTTGCTCCTAAAATAAATCCATCCAATTGTTTAATGTTGCGTAAAAATTTCGCCCAGCTGTATAGCATGTAGGAAACCAACTTAAACCATAACCATACGAACAAGTGATTGAGTGTGTGACCTTGGTGAGTGGGGCTGCATCAGTCTTCCAACATGGAAGAAACAAGATCTTAGTTGGACCAACAGGTCAGTAAGATAGTTTGTTTTTCACCACCTTAAATCTTGACACAAGCCAGCAACTACGAGGGCCGGAGGTAATGCTGAACAAGTCAATTATTGAAGTGACAAACTTGCCATCAAAATAACACCCCGTTTGTTGACAGAAACATACAGCCATTGAACCACATTCAATCTAGTTATTAAGCAGAGTTAACACAAACCAGTAAAAGATTGAAAAGACCTGCCATCAGAGCCAACGTTCTGTGTGCCGTAGAATGCCCTGAAGGGGTTGCCATTTTGATGACATCAATTCCTGTAATCGCGGGCTTGGCCATTTTGAAAAGGCGGAGCCTCCTACGTCATATCCTGTTTACATCCTATACGGCCATTTCGAAAAGCTTTGAGGCAAGCAGCACTATTTTCACAATTGTCAAACTTTGAGCCACATATATATACACATATATATATATGTGTGTATGTATATATATATATATATATATATATATGTATACAAATATGTGTATACACATATATATTTATATACATACATGTATATGTGTATCCTGTTTACATCCTATACGGCCATTTCGAAAAGCTTCGAGGCGAGCAGCACTATTTCCACAATTGTCAAACCTTGCAAAAGATGTGTATATGCATGTGCGGCGCAAGGTTTGACAATTGTGGAAATAGTGCTGCTCGCCTCGAAGCTTTTCGAAATGGCCGTATAGGATGTAAACAGGATACACATACACATGTGTATATATATGTATATATATATATATATATATATATATATATATATATGTATATACATATATATATGTATACACATATTTGTATACATATATATATAAATATACACACACATATATATATATATATATATATATATATATATATATATATATATACATACATATGTATACACATATTTGTATACACACACACACACATATATATATATATATATATATATATATATATATATACATATATACAAATATGTGTATATGCATGTGCGGCGCAAGGTTTGACAATTGTGGAAATAGTGCTGCTCGCCTCGATATCATTCAATCAATCAATGTTTATTTATATAGCCATAAATCACAAGTGTCTCAAAGGGCTGCACATTATCGTGTATCGCCACATGGCCTAAAAATATCGAGATATTTTAAAAAGGCCATATCGCCCAGCCCTTTAAATAAACGCCTATTTAGTGAAACAGAAATAAAACTGCAACAATATACATTAATTAAAGATGCATCAATAATCGATTTTTTAATCGAATCGTGGCTACAGAAAACCTAATCGAATCGTGAGATTCCCAGCTCTAGTTTTTAGCCAATCTCACTCATAGATAATCGGAACACACCAAACATTTATCCATGTTCTATACCACTTATCCTCAATAACACCCCTAACATATATGCTATATTTCAGTAAACTGTTACAATGAAAAACATTTGAACGTACTAAACTGGACTGGAGGGTGGAAAGTGAGTTGGTGTCTTTAGTAAATAAAAAAGCATGCCCCACTGGTTGAGGCTAGGTCATCCCATGTTTTTTCATGGATATATCTTGAGGGGCTTCCGGGCTGCTTGTGCTTAGCTTGAGACATTATTCACCCGTACAGTGAAGCCCCATACGTTGTGCATCATTTGCATTAACCGGAGCAAAGAGCAAAGCCCTTCCATTCTGCTACTTCTATCCGCCATCACATCATTGACAAACGTCACATTGACAGCTGGACATTGCATGTCACAACACAGCACATACCATGTATGACAAATGTCATGGTATGTTCTAGGGTTAGACCCAACCCAAGCTCCGCCACGCCTTTGCCGTTTTTAACAGATCCTATTATGGCATCGTTGTTTAATCTTGAAACGTTAGTGTTATCAGTTGTATTTCCTGTCAATGACTAAACTATCATTTATATTGCGTGCGCATTAGTAAAGATTGGCCCCTCATTGCATTTAGGTATTAAGTATATTCTGTAAGTATTTATATCAAAGAAAATAATGCTTGCGTCTATTATAAAATACAATTGTAGATTTTACTTAGTAATACTGTACAGATGGAAATGTGCAACTTGTGATAGGATATGGCTTTACAAAATGAAGTAATACTCATCTCCATTCTTCACGGTGTCTATATTCTTTGTGCTTTGATAAAACAAAATTAAAACAAATGCTTCAAATCTGTTACAAAATGTGTACTTCGTTTTATATTTTCACCAATAGTTTTGGACAATTTAAACTTGCTTAAGTCCCATTATGCACCTATGTTTTATTTATTTATTTTTTTTGTCATTCTCTGTTTGTGTTGTATTTGCTCGTTTTTCTTGTGTTATCTTTTAACCTGCCTATTGTACAGCACTTTGGCTACCCCTGTGGTAAATTTTAAATGTGCTTTATAAATAAATTTGATTTGATTGGATTCGAGGTCTGGAAAGTGCAATGTTGTAATAAGAAAGGAGTTGCAAGTGAAGATGTACTTGTATTTCAACATTACATCACTACAAATTGAATTAAAAGGGTCATATTATGATTTATTTTCTACATTTAAAACACTTTCTTGTGGTTATTTGGTCAAAGTTTTGCAGAGATTATGTTTCACAAACCATTTTCAAGCCGCTTTCTGACTGTCTTTTCAGGATGTGCCTTTTTGTGGGCTCTTATTCACATGGCTCCACTTCAACAGTTTTTTCCCCACCGTCTTTGTTGTAGTTGTTAGCACTTCCATAGCGAGTCTACTGAAAGATTAAACGATACGCTAATTTGTATTAGAAATGGCAACAGCAGACATTGCATGTCCGTGTACTAGCCAGTCTGCTCCACAACAAGAGACAGCAAAAAAGAAAGAGCTTATCAACTACACCGTCGAGACTACAATGGCGGACGTGTGCAAATGCCTTTGGATAAATTTATAGTTTACATGGATAATTCGTTGACGTCAAAGGTCAGAAAACGTCACCTGATAGATCAAATTCCAAACGGCTTGTTCAGAGAAAAGATGAAGTAAGGCGAGATTGTTTTATAAACATCTTTGTGTGTGGCTGGGTCATGGAAATTGGTATCAAGATTCTCCCGGATGAATCATGCATCATTTTAGCTCGGGTAAGGTTGCAATTCATGATTTAACTTTGTGTCTACTGCCATGTTTTTTGCCTGCCCCTGTTGTTGCACGCACCGTTTACAAGTATGCATGTTTTTCCCCATTTTCATCAAAATATAACTATAGATGTCAACATTGTGTACGTGCTAAAAGCGTCATTTATGATTGGTAAAAGCTTAACTCTGAGGTATTGTTCAGATTTTATTTATTTTATTTAGACTTGCCGAGTGGGTACTTAACAAAACACTCGTAGCAAAAATGTGTCTTAAGAAATAGAAATAATATCAAGATAATACTGAAATGTGCAACACTAAATGTTAAAAATACATCAAATAAACCTTTAACAGAGTGGTCCCTGCACACTTGTGCATTCTTCAGCTCTGCTCCCTTGAGTGTGTGGTACTTTAGTAGTCTTTTTTTTAATTAAATATTGCACTCTTTCGCCATTCTTGATTACCTCTCGAGGAACTCTGAATAAACATTTATCCATTTCACAATTCAAACGGTTCATAAAGCCAAAAACAATGCAAGCAAAGGGCATTTTTCTTCAGTCAGATATTTACGTTGCATTGCATTATTGCAAAGAATCCGGTGACAAAATAATGGTAATAAATCCCTCACTTTCTTTTGTTTACCCCCGGATAGCTTATTTTTAGCCAGAGTGACAGAGTGTAGACAGAGTGACTGCGGCTGCGCCTACCAGGGGTGGGGAAAAGTGATAATCAATATTATGCCATGTGAATCGATGCAGTAAAAAGACGGTAATGCTAGCCAGGACAAGCAATGCTCCTGTAACACATCTCATCTGCTTCTTGTGTTGTGGACGAGACCACCCGTGCAAGTTTAATGTACAAGACAGGACGGCAGCCGAACCTTTAGAGAAATTATTTCAAAACAGCCTCAAACATAGCAGCTGTCAAGCGCCCTTAAGGAGAGCTCTCCCAGCCTTCACACTAACAGTAACATCCTGTCTGACTATCCTGACAAAATAAAGGTTTGAAAAATAGTACCTTATATAAGAACTTTGTACCTAAAGCACTCATTGGTAAATTTATTAGGGGTGTAACGACTAATTGATATATCGTAGATCCATTTACATTCCTAAATTTCAAGTATATAAATCTTGCTTCCCGTAAAATAGGTATCGATCCATTTTATCAATACTAGATAAGAAGAAAACATTGGATTTAGGATAGACGGGCTTGATATGAAGTTTAGCACTTTTAATAAGAAGGATGTTAACTCTATTTGCCCGTCTGTGACATCATCAAAACCAAAATGACGGATACCTACGGTGGACAAGAAAGACCGTAACACATACAAACGCCCCACGACAATATCATAAATTACAACGCAAAAACATTTTCCGCAACCACTTGATTTCAAAAACCACAACACAATATTATAAAGCCGCAACACAACTTTAAACCGCAAAAAAACGCAACTGACGCTACGGAAGTGATATCGTAGCAAGTTGTTACGGCAACACACCGACTTTCGGAACACAACAACTTGCAGCTTACAGCCAAGGAGAAATCATTTAATCAGAAACAAAGAAATACAAGGGATGGATCAACGAGGCTATGGAAATGTGGAAGCCAGGGGTCAACACCATCAACAGAGATGAAGAACATACGTGGGTTATGGGTTACACTTGTATCGCGCTTTTCTAACTTCAAGGTAGGGCTGGGCGATATGGCCATTTTTTAATATCTTGATATTTTCAGGCCATATCGCAATACACAATATATATCTCGATATGTTTTCCTTAGCCTTGAATTAACACTTGATACATATAATCACAGCAGTATGATGATTCTATGTGTCTACATTAGGGCTGGGCGATATTGCCTTTTTATTAAATACCGCAATATTTTTAGGCCATATCGCGATGTACGATATATTTCTCGGTATTTTGCCTTAGCCTTGAATAAACGCTGGATACATATAATCACAGCAGTATGATGATTATTCATGTCTACATTAAAAAATTCTTGTTCATACTGCACTAATATATGTTACTTTTAAACTTTCATGCAGAGAAGGAAATCACAACTAAGTTAATTTACCAAAACTGTATTCATTAAATTTATTAGCAGGTGACATTTCAAATGATGCTACATATTAGCAGTAATGCTACTCTTGGTAGCAACACTTGTGCCCCAAACATGACAAATTAATGTTGTCTATTCGACATATTCCCGCTTCAAGCCGAACCACCGCCAGACGATGGGCCCCGTGCTGTTTTTCTTGGGCATTAATTCTTCCTTCTTTTGTTACGAGATTCGCAGCTGCTTTCTCTCGCAACAACCCGCTAGCATCACAGCTAACGTTAGCCATGCCGCTACCTCTCCGCTGGGTGAGGGCGTATACGTATGACATGACAGTAAGTGACGTATTTAAGAATGTGCGCCTGCTTGTCTGTGAGGAGACACAGGAAAGAGCGAGGAGAGTGTAATGCCCGCAGCTGCGTGAGAACGTCTACTCGAATATTACGATATAGTTATTTTCTATATTGCACAGAGACAAACCCGTGATATATATCGTATATTGATATATCGCCCAGGCCTAGTCTACATTACAACATTCTTGTTGATACTGCATTAATATATGCTCAATTTAAACTTTCATGCAGAGAGGGAAACCACAACTAAGTCAATTGACCAAAACTGTATGTATTAAAGAGTTATTAAGCAGTAGCCCAAACATTCATGTCATTTCAAAACAGAAAGTGCAAGATTGTCGGAGACATTTTAAAACAAGCTATGAGTGCACTTTTGTGCATGATGTCACTAAAATGACATTTTAAAACAACACTAAATTAAAGTGCACTTTTTGTACAGAACGCCACTACAACAGTTTAAAACAAATGAAGTGCACTTTTGTGCATGATGTCACATAATATATTTCAATAACTGTCAAATAAAAATGAGCTGCGTAACAGGAAATCAAGTACTGTACGTCCTTTGCTATGTGGAAGGTTACTACGGACGTTATTAAATTCTGTTGTTGACTATTTTTTTCATACGCTCTGGAAATGGTTGCTTCGGCATTTTGTCCGTACGGCACCGAACGGAGATGTTCAGATGCAGTTTCAAGCACTCTTCATCCTCTAGCGGGGGACTTTTCAAATGATGCTACAAATTAGCAGTAGATGCTACTTTTTATAACAACGCTTTGGCTGCATACTTGTTCGACATATTCCCACTTAAAGCCAAACCACCGCCAGACGATGGACCCCCTGCTGTTTTTCTTAGGAATTAATTCTTCCTTCATTTGTTACCAGATTGGCACCTTCTCTCTCTCTTATTACCACCCGCGCCACTCCGCTAGCATCACAGCTAATGTTACCCATGCTGGTACCTCTCATGCGAGGGCGTATGACGTGACAGTATGTGACGTATGTAAGAAGGTGCGCTTGTCTGTGAGAAGGAGAGACAGCAAAGAGTGAGAAGAGCCTGCAGTGTAATGCCAGCAGCTAAAAGCAACTGTGTGAGAACACATACTCGAATATCAGGATATAGTCATTTTCTATATCGCACAGACAAACCCGCGATATATCGAGTGTATCGATATATCGCCCAGCCCTACATAATTCCCTTAAAAGAAATAACAGGAATATAGGAAACTAACTGCAGTGTCCAGTATCCATTAATTATTTCACAGTCACACAAGTTGATTTGTTCTTGCGAAAAGTTACTGAATAGATTCCAACTCACTGAATCATTTCGGATCGTATCCTCCTAAAACAATCGGCAATCACAAATATCGAATCAAAGTTAAACAAATAGTTAGACCCCTAAAATTTATATTATCAAATTATTGTGTTTTGACTTGAAATACTTTAATTAAAAAACTAACAGATTTCCTTAGACCATAAATATTACAGGTTTTGTGCTTTAAGGTTGTCTCAGACCATACTATTTGCTGTTTGAAATGTACATCCTTCTTCTTCATGTGGAGCTGGATGGCCTGTAGCCGGTCAACAGTCATTACGGATTAAAAGGAAAATAAGATTGGTGACTATATTCAATGGCTTTTAAAAGGAGAACTAGAAGCCTGTGTAACATTCCCTTATCCAACATTGTGACACCCACTTGTTAACACAAAAACTATTATTGCCTACATAATGCCGCCCAGTGCATTAATTACTCTAACATTCCAGAAAGGATCTTTGACAACTCTGTCTGTGTTGCGAATGAACTGCTCTAATCCTGTTCTATTTTGAGTGTCCCCTTTCATGCAGACATTGATCCAGCCCCCGTGACCAATGGTTACGGCAGCACAAAATTCTGTCACACCTTTCAGTGTCAGCACTGAGGCATAACTTAGGTGCAACATTCCTGGTCATTGTAAAAAGGACTTTAAGTCAGAGGCTAGCTCTGCTATGAAAACAAAGCAATTTATTCCAAGGGACAATTAAAACTACACATGCAAATGTTAAAAGCAAATCTGCAATTCAGGACTTGGCTAAAAAAATACGAAAAACCACCAACATTAAACTTCCATTGTCACAATATCCAACGCAACACGACCTCCAATCCCTCTGGAGCACCAAGTGTCAAATGTTGCACAGGAAATGATGATTTTAGATCAGAAGTGTCAAACCTAAAGCACAGTTTTAAAGAGTCATCTGCTAAGAATTATTCACGCTCTCGCCTCAGTCATGAGGTGCAGAGCCACTAAATGGCTTGCAATCCTACGAGTCATTTGGGAAACAAACACATAAAAATGATCAAGATTCTGTGTTTTTTTCAAACTCATAATTAGAGGTGGGAAAATATATCATTTATCCGCTGCATCACAATTAGAACGTAGATCATTCTGAATCGATGGACAAATGTCCAAACATCAATTATTTATGTTAAAGTTAATAAATAAATAAATATGTTGAAGTAATATAAGCGGTTCTAAAATGCGCAATTGTTGCTAATGTTCTCGCTTAGTTTTGGGGGTGGTTCTAACTAACCTTGGTTCTACCAATATAAACCGAGTATGATGCAATACTGCATAAGGCAGCAGCCAAAGGAGCCTGTTAGACATTATTATTAATAATTAAATGTAATCCATTTAGAATATATAATAGTAATCTACAGTACAATAAAAGATTTATAAACAATCGATTCATAATCGAATTGTAGCCCGTGAATCCTAATGTAGTCGAAGTAGGGCTGCGCGATATGGCCTTTTTTTAATATCTCGATATTTTTAGGCGATATCGCGATACGAGATATATATCTCGATATTTTGCCTTGGACTTGAATTAACACTTGATACATATAATCACAGCAGTATGATGATTCTATGTGTCAACATTAAAACATTCTTCTTCATACTGCAATTATATATGCTACTTTTAAACTTTCATGCGGAGAAGGAAATCACAACTAAGTCAGTTGACCAAAACTGTATTAATTAAACAGTTACTAAGCAACAGCACAAACGTTCACGTCATTTCCAAAACAGAAAGTGCAAGATTGTCAGACATTTTAAGTGTCAAATAAAAATGAGCTGCAGAGTAGGAAATCAAATAGTGTTCGTCCTTCACTATGTGGTTGGTTACTACGGACGTTATTAAATTCTGTTGTTGACTATTTTTTTCATATGGTGTTGATCTGGAAATGTTTGCCTCAGCATTTTGATGGTGTGGTCGTGTGGCACCGAACGGAGATGTTGACATGCGGAGTTTCAAGCACTCTTCATTCTCCAGCAGGTGACTTTTCAAATGATGCTACATATTAGCAGTAATGCTACTTTTCATAGCAACGCTTGTGCCGCATGCTTGACTTATTACGGTTGTCTGTTCGACATATTCCCACTTGAAGCCAAACCACCGCCAGACGATGGACCCCCTGCGGTTTTTCATGGGAATTAATTATTCCTTCTTTCACACCTTCTCTCTCTCGTATTACCATTCGCACGGCTCTGCTAGCATTATAGCGAACGTTACCCATGCTGCTACCTCTATGCTCAGCGAGGGCGTATACGTATGTGACGTATGACGTGACAGTTTGTGACGTTTGTAAGAAGGTGCGCTTCCTGTCTGTGAGAAGGAGAGAAAGGAAAGAGCGAAGAGAGCCTGGAATTTAATGCCCGCAGCTAAAAACAACTGCATGAGAACGTATACTCGAATATCACGATATAGTCATTTTCTATACCGCACAGAGACAACCCTGCGCTATATCGTGTATATCGATATATCGGCAAGCCCTAAGTCGAAGCTTGAAGTGCCAAAAGAATCCCACCTCTACTAGTAACTGTAAACTCACAAACGATATATACATTTTTCTATCCTGGTGGAGCCTTTTTTTCCCCTAAGATAGTGGCGGCTGGATGCAGGGCTCCCATGCCAGCCACAACAACACAACACGAATAATGACTAGTAACTGAGTCAGATTACAACACAAAAAAAAACAATAAAAACTTTCAAAAATCAAGTAGCATGGTCTAAGATCTTCAAATACACAGGAAGCTGCACACAGTTAATGTGCACATCGCTCAACCATTTTCTGTGAGGGAATTCAATTCAGCTAATACATCAACAAGCTTGATATTATTTTATTGAGTGAATGCTCATGGATTTACAGAAATGCTTGTGTATAAAGCTCTTGAGCATAAAACAGTCACATCTTGCTGTGTACTTCAACAAGTTACAAACTACCATGAAGATATTGGTTTTATAACAGTAACCCTGTTGCATCTCAATATCAGTGCCTTCAAGATTTTGCAAGCTTTTTTTGATTATTTTGGCCTAAAAGGTATGAATTTGTAGAAATTTTTTAAAGAAAGTTGAGGCAAAAGATGCAATATTTCAAGGCTTTCAATAACATTGAATTACTTGTGATACTATGAATTTGTATTGTTTTAAGTGTTCCTTGTAACATAATAACCTAATCTCATGACACATAACATGTTATGATTCAATACACTCACATCATTTTCATAAATATTTGAAGGGGACATTGGGATTTTTGTCGCATTTTATGAGAGGTCCATGGGCTTGGAATTAATGAATTGGATTGAAAAGTGGATGCATCAGTTACATGAAATATGGCTCTGACTGGGCGTAGTAGTCAACAGCTTAATCCTGGACAAAATTAATCATAAATGTGATAATGAAATGTAACAAAAAGTGTATAAGTTGTATGTTTTTAACACGTTTGACTAGGCCTGGGCTGATGTTCAATAAGTCAATTAACTTACGAGAAATTAAAATTAAAGTCGAAAAGTTTTCCAGCTCCAATAAATCGCCATGTGCATTTTTCAAAAGCATTCTTGCTTTTTGTCACTTTTAGAGACTACCGAATTTCCTTGAATTGCCGGCGGGCATATAGTATGCGCCTGCCTTGAATTACTGCCGGGTCAAACTCGCTTCGCAAAATAATTAGCGCATGCTTAGTATTACTGCCGGGTCAAACTCGTGACGTCACGAGTGACACTTCCCTTGTCATCATTTTCAAAATGGAGGAGGCTGATTTCAATAATTTGAAATCGCATAAAGGGAAGAAGATTAAGAGCTATTCAGTAGGATTTAAGGTCCAAGCCATTGAATACTGGTATGCTAAAAAGAACAGTAAGCAGCTATGTTTTATTAATATACCTGTGGAGCCGACGGTCCGACAGACAGGCAGGGCACGCTGTAGCCCGGCCAAAGATGGCGGTGAGGAGACGCCGAGCGAGCGGAGAGGAGCGAAAGAGCGACCTGGACTGACGTTTTATTGAAAAATAAACAAAGTCAAACTGCTCAAGCCATTTCCTTCCTTGGTGGTCCTGGGACCCCGCAAGACGACGGCTAGAGACCGTCACAATACCGTAGCTGCGTCTGTTAAATATGAGTCATTAAATGACTCCCGCCTCCTGGTGGTAGAGGGCGCTAGTGATCCTTCTTGCGACTATTCGGCTGCAGGAGAAGTGAAATGAGTGACGTAATTGTGCTGGGACGGATATGACGCGGCGGATGCACGACGGACCTTTGCTGGCTATGTAAACAACCGGGCTGAAAAAAAGCATGTTCCAGTCCTAAATACCCAGAGTTGTCCAAGGATAATTCTGTCGTCGCCCGCACTCGAGGAGCCGAGCTAACTGATAGCAAAGGTCTTATAGCAGTTATCTAAACTGCACTTTCAATCGAAGCAGGAGGTAATAAATGAAGATTTCCATCGAGATAGAGAGACTTTTAAAACTGAAGAAAGATAAGGAAGACTTCTATTAACAAGTTATCGATGCTTTTGATCAGAAGGAGCTGGCTTGGATTTAATTTATAAGTAAAGGTAACCGCCTTCCGCCCGATTGTAGCTGAGATAGGCGCCAGCGCCCCCCACGACCCCGAAAGGGAATAAGCGGTAGAAAATGGATGGATGGATGGATGGTAAGACCATAATAACGTTTTTTTTATTAAATGTGCTTTTCATGATGGTATCCTTACATTACCCTTAAATTTTTACTGCATGCCTTTGGTGAGAAGAGGTTTTAAATTAATTAGCGCCCCGGCGGCAATTCAGGGAAATACGGTATGCGCATTTCTACCATGAAAAGGGAATGAAAAAAAGGGGGGGGGGAATCATCCTGTCTTCATGAAGTGTCTTTGACTCTATGCAGTGACACAGGGTGCTGGCCGGCTGGCATCACATGATGCAACTTGTTAGCATGTAGCAGCTAACATGGACAAAATGAAAACAAAACCAAAATGCCACCACACCGATGTGGGAATATTACCGTTTAAACCTTTAGAACAAAATGAGCCCATCAACACTGAGAAGCCAGATTTCGGAATGTGCGAGACGACAACAACACCCACTTGGAACACGACAACTAGACAGTCCACACTCACTTTGCGTTTGGTGAACAAGCCAGGTCAGTGTTGGAAACAAAACACTGCAAAATGATGTGTGCACACCGAAAGTGTGGTTAAATACATCGCCAAATACAGGCTGCCATTTAATACTATATTAAAACGAGCATGCTGTCATGTTGGTGTTTCTCACTCAGAATCTGCCAAACTTAATTTTGTTTTGCATATGACCTGTTAATAAATCTGTTTAAACTGTAATGTAGCCTCTCTCGTATATATATACATATGAATAGGGCTGCGCGATATACCGGTATTGTTGTTAATAAGGGTATAGTTTTGACAGGTGTAGGGTTGCAAAATTTTGGGAATATTCAATGTTGGAACCTTTCCATGGGAATTAACGGGAATATATGGGAGATTAATGGGAATAAACATGGAATGTAACATGCTAGACCTTGCAACATGATTATTAGCTAAAACAACCTGATTTAATGCAAATTCAGTAGAATTTTAACCCCGTACTGTGCATTCCTCCATCACATGTGCAGTGCATTCTTCCATCACATGTGCAGATAATTGCCAGCATGCTACACTACAGCAGGGCTATTGAAGCCACACAAGTATTTGAGCCCAATGACTTCATCCAGTCAGGTAAGTTTTGATCATATTACTGGTAAATATATTTGATCTATGAAATGTAAGTTTAATAGAGGTGTAATTGCTTGTTACTGAATGACTGTAGACTACTCCAGCAGACTTCCACTCCTGTACTTGTTAAATTATTTTGGGGCCAAAGTCTCTAGCTAGCTAGGTTTATGTACCACCACAGTCTCATAATGAACCGAAAATATTTCTCCGTTAGCCGTGATGCTTATTTTTTATAAGTTAAATCCCATTCATTTATGCTAACAACGTTAGCGATCCGAATTTACCATTTTTGTGATCTGTAAAGTTTAACTAGCAAATACTAAATCAAAACGTGTAGTTTCCTCTGCCTTCTGTTCTGCTAGCAATCCTGTTGTCATACAAGAATGTAGGTTATAGTTTGAATTAGCATGCTGATTGAGTATTCATTCATTCATCTAGCCCAGTGGTTCTTAACTTGGGTTCGATCGAACCCCAGGGGTTCGGTGAGTGGGCCTCAGGGGTTCGGCGGAGCCTCCGTCACGGAAGTATAGACACATCCGAATTATCGTGTAAATAAAAACTTCTTCCTGTCGACGTATTATGGATACCCCAAAACAATGTTCCCTCTAATTTTTCATCTGATTTGCAGGTTTTTTGATTGATCGATTGATTGAAACTTTTACTAGCAGATTGCAAAGGAAGAGAATAAATTATATGAAACCGTCTAGTTTACACAGTACAGTACATATTCTGTACAATTGACCACTAAATGGTAACACCCGAATAGGTTTTTCAACTTGTTTAAGTCGGGGTCCACGTTAATGAATTCATGGTAATGTGTGTAAGGAGTGTAATCTGTTGTGAAATCATGCACTGTGTTGGTTTTGTTCTGTGAACAAGGTGATGTTCATGCACGGTTTATTTTGTACACCAATAAAAAAAAACATGAGTTTTTCTTGAATTTGAAAAAAAAAAAAAACATTTTATTTTTCACTAAAGAAGGGTTCGGCGAATGCGCATATAAAACTGGTGGGGTTCGGTACTTCCAACAAGGTTAAGAACCACTGATCTAGCCTAATTCTATTCATTTGCCCATCAATTTAATATTTTTAAAGACTACTCCAATTGTTTAGCTGACTATTTATATCATGTGTGGAATTGCATTAGTGTTTTACAAGCTTCTCATCTTATTCTACGGAATAAGATAGACGGTGTCCAACTTTGAAAAATCCAAAAATGGTCAAACTTTCCAAACTTCCCGAGTTTCCTCCCGTGATAAATTTCCGTAAATTTACCAGAAACTTTCCACCCCTTTGCAATCCTAGACTGGTGTATATATTTGAGAAAATACCGCCATCCGGTGTCTTTTGATAGGCCCTTGTTACAACCGTTTCCTCTTCTCTGGGCCTGACAGGCGAAGCACAGGGCGTACTTTTGAGCTCCCCCCTACCCTCTGCGTTTTTATGGAGACCTTCCTTGCACACTATGACGCGTTGCGCATCAAACCTGGAAAAAAAATATGGCGCGCGGGGCAGACTTCTCGACTTTCGAGTGACACAATGCTTTGGTCAGCGATAGAGGTGGGAATCTTCGGCCACCACACGATTTGATTACGATTCAGAAGCTACGATTCGATTAAAAATCGAATATTGATGCATTTTTAATTCATGTATATTGATGCAGTTTTACATTTATTTTAGTTTCACCAAATAAGCATTTATTACTTGCAACTATAAAAATAATTCAATTGGAATAACAGTTAAATGAATTACCACATTTATTATTAGTAATGAAAATGTGTGCAAGACTGGACTATAACAAAAGGAGCTGGTCGGATCAGTCGGAGAGATGGCTTACTGCAGTTAACCAAATTTTAGAGCTGTCTGCATTACAAAACACATTTAGAAGATAGTTGTGGCTTGTGCAGCCCTTTGAGACACTTGTGACTTAGGGCTATATAAGTAAACACACCTCGAATTTTAGGGCACCAATGCAAGATACATGTGTGTGCGTGTGCGTGTGTGTGTGTGTGTGTGTGTGTGTGTGTGTGTGTGTGTGTGTGTGTGTGTGTGTGTGTGTGCACCCTTTGGGAGTACTTGGATTTCTGCATAAATTGGTCATACCATGTGTTTTGGTCTTCATCAAAGCCACAACAGTAGACAAACAATCTGCTTAAACTAATACCGCACAAAAAATTATAGGTTTTCATCTTTTCATTGAACACAACATGAAAATATTCATAGTGCAGGGTGGAAAAAAGCATGTGAACCCCTAAGCTAATGATTTCTTCAAGAGCTGATGGGAGCCAGGACTTAGACAACATGGAGTTTTATCAATGTGACCAAATCATATATCTTGGTTAAAGCTGCCCGGTCCTCATAAGAAACAAACACCTGTGATAAGTGTATTGTTCTCAACAAGCATTGCCTGATGTGAACCATGCCTTGCACAAAAGAGTTTACAAAAGATCTATGATCAAGGATTGTTAACTTGCATAAAGCTGGAAGGGGTGACAAAAGTATCTCTAAAAGCCTTGATGTCCACGGTAAGACAGACTACTGTCTATAAATGGAGAAAGTTCCGCACTGTTGTTACGCTCACAAGGCGTGGTCGACCTGTACAGATGACTGTGAGAGCACAGCGCAGAATACTCAGTGAGGCTAAAAATAATCCTAGATTGTCAGCTAAAGACTTACAGAAATCTCTGGCACATGCTGACATTATTGTTGCTGAATCTACAATATGTAAAACATCGAACAAGAATGGAGTTCATGGGAGGACACCACAGAACAAGCCACTGCTGTTTAAAAAACATTGCTGCACGATTGAAGATTGCAAAAAAAAACCTGGATGTTCCACAGCACTACTAGCAAAATATTCTGAGGACAGATGAAACCAAATTTGAGTTGTTTGGAAGGAACACACATTGCTATGTGAGGACACATCAACATCAAAACCTCATCCCAAGTTCCAACAGTGAAATATGGTGGAGGTGGCATCATGTTTTGGGGCTGCTTTTCCAAGTTTAATCGAGACATTTTGCAGGAAAACTTAAGACCCTCTGTCCGCCGACTGAAGTTTAACAGAGGATGGGTAATGAAACAGAACAACGACCTCAAGCATAGAAGTAAATCAACAACAGAATGGCTTCAACAGAAGAATATACGCATTCTGAAGTGGCCCAGTCAGTCCTGACCTCAACCCGATTGAGATGCTGTTGCATGACCTCAAGAGAGCGATTCACACCAGACATCCCAAGAATATTGCTGCACTGAAACAGTTTTGTGAAGAGGAATGGTCCAAAATTCCTCCTGACTGTTGTGCAGGTCTGATCGCAAACACAGGAAACTTTGGTTGAGGTTATTGCTGCCAAAGGTGGGTCAACCAGTTGTTAAGTCCAAGGGTTCGCATACTTTTTCCACCATGCACTGTGAATGTTTACATGTGTTCAATAAAAAGATGAAAAACAATATTTTTTGTGCAGTATTAGATTAAGCAGACTTCATTTGTCTATTGTTGTGACTTTGATGAAGAGCAGAAGACAATTTATCACCAATTTATGCAGAAATCCAAGTAATCCCAAAGGGTTCACACATATTTTCTTGCAATTATATATCCATTCGTATTGTAAAAACCTGCTAGTGGTAATGTTTTATATTTGTGTGGGTTTGATTTTATGTTCATCTTTCCCATGATCACAAACATACTATCTGTGCCTGAAAACGGGTGGGTGGAGAAAGACAAAATATTGCGTATCTGGAGAAAAATGGAGACAACAATGTTTGCACGGGGGTTAAAAACGGTTGGAATTGTGTTGTCTGTTATCATAAGATTGGCAATAAAAGTTCAAAATAGCCTCGGCCTTTGTGTAACTTCTTTTGGGGTCTACAATACATTACATGAATATGTTTTCACGATTTTAAAGATTCCCCACTCTACATATATCATAACAGGTTGCTGTTCCTGTTTCGCCTAGACAAGAAACAAAGGTAAGTTTTGATTACATATTTGAAGTGTGCATTTGAGCGTCGCTCAGAAACACAATTGCAGAAAATTATGCTGATTGGTATGTGGGGATGTTGAAGGCATAGGAGGTCGCACAACATTTGCGAGGTATTGTTTGAATTGGCACGATTCCTAGAGGATATAGATTACACATGGTCATACACATACTGCACCATAATTTCTTGGTAACGTCCCCACACAATTCTAAACTACTTTCTCGATTTGCATCCACATTCCACACCTTCTTTCCATTAGCAGCTACTCCCTTGCATTGTACCACTCCATTTAACTTCTGCCTCTCCAGCAATCAACCGTGTCAATTTACTTAATAGCTCGCATAACTGTCTTGGCATCCCTGCTTTAAACTCATAAATGGTCCAATTCTTACTTTGCTAATACATATTTAAGTGATTGTTTCAGTAATCATGAGTCAGCTCTCCATTTTGGAGTCCTTCATGGGCCTGTCCTTGGGCTGGGTTCTCCCTGCAACGTTTTTTTCGGTCGTTGTCGTTTTGGCGTTGCGCCGATGACATAATGTGATTGTCTTAGCTGGGGTGTGGCGCCAAAGCCACAGCAACTTTATTAAGCTTTGGCTTTAAAGGAAACACTGTTTTCAAGGCAGTTGCTTGTTTGTTACAATTCAAATAACTCCAACACTGAAAATATATGGTGGAGGACTATTCACCACAATGCTACCATAAAATCTAATTAATCCAAACATCAACTGAGCTCAAATTGCTGATTTATACATCTTTTACTTGGACCTGAATCTAGCGATTCAGGTTCCAGAAATACCTCTTAGTGGCATTCTACATGCTGCAGAATACACTACACGATATCGTTGATTACATGTTGTACAAAAGCACACAATTTCTTTGCCACAGTTACGTTTCAGCTTACTCAACTCTTTCCTTCGTCCACAAATCTTTCCGCCTCTTAGAAATCTCCTCTTGTATAACTTAACTGCTCTTACTTGAAAACAAACTTGAAATCAAATACATTATCCGACCTTTACGGTTAGTTCCATGTTATTACCACCTCACAGACTTCTTGCAGATAGATTCAGGGACTGCATTCCGCAGAAAAGACATTGAAAACAACTTTTAAATTTGGCCGTGACAATTATGTTTTGGTATCTGTAAACACTGGGAACAGGTCTCAAAGTAGAACTTGTCTTACCATTTTTTGTAAACGCTGTGAGCATGAGCTGATAACACTGTACGGTTTGTTTTAGGGTGCTCTCGCACAGTTCAAAGTGAATTACACCGCAGTTTTACACTATAGTCTTCATTCACATATACACATCAAAAGCCATACAACTATTAGTTCGACAAGACGAGAAACTGCATTGTGCTAGATTCATAAGTACCTACTCAAGGCCACGAAGGCCGTATTAACTAATGGACGCTTGCCTTGTGTCAGTGCACTAACCAGCTCCCAAGCATGGCACACTTATCCTACACATGCGCAATGTAGCAGAGTTTTAAAGTACCAGTAGAATGGAAAAACAAGTTGCCTCTATATTAATATCCGATGTATTACACAGAAAGACTTCAAGTTTCCGAGTAAATATATATGATCAAAATAGTATCAATCTCACGGAGATTCCAGAGCCATTTTGAGAGATAATGAGCTAGCCAGACACGTCATCGCGTGACATAGGAGGTAGGAACCGCAGATCCCTTCCCAACCAACAACAATGCAAATCATGCAGACTTTGTGAGAGCCAACAATGATTACTTTGGGAAAAATTATGATCTTTAAACTTATATTGTTGATCCTAAATATTAGGAGGATAAGCTAAAAGTTTCACAAGCTCTGCTAAACACATCCTGCTTTAGTGAAACACTAATCATCGTGTAGGACCATTGCCAAGTGCTAAACAAGAAATACAAACTACAAACATAAAAAAACGATAGCTTACTGTACAATGTCTGTTCTTACTTCAATGACAACTGATAGGATGTCCATATCTTCCCGCTTGGGTGAATATTTAACCATGAGCCACACAAAGGGTTGACAAGGAAAAGTCTTCCTGCAGACACTGTCTTCGGTTGTGTATAAATTGAATGTCTCAGATGAACAACTTCTAGATTTATGGCTAAATCCTCCTATTATCCAGATGAGAGGTATTATTTATAATCTAGAATAACTGACGAGCCGCGATGATGCGGGAGCAGCAGAACATTGAAGCCAGCTCATAGTAAAATGGCAGAGGGCGACTGAGCAGGTGTGTTATCAATCCGCCGCAAAAAAAAAAATGTTTGTCTGCATTGTGAATGATAGAAAGCATGTCTCTATTTATTTATTTTTGCATATTTCCAGTATAACTGATCTGATAACTTTGTCAGAGTGCAGAAGTGTTCCTCCAGTGATGTCAATCTACGTAAATTACCGAAAACGTTTGGAGCGCAATATTAAAAATCACTGACTAAATGTGTGGCGTGTTGTGATGTTTAGATGATATTTTCACATATTTTGAGGGTTGTAAATACAATTGCATATGGTTTAATGGATACAATGAAACACAATTCAGCATATAAAGTCAGCTTGTTTTTCCACTCTACTGGTACTTTAAGATAACTGTGATGGGATTGGTTCTACAGGTTTTTAATGTTAACCGATACAATTCATTATTCACATCAAATATAAAGTCTGCAAATTTTAAAACCCATAGCACACAGAAAAGGTGCTCACTTCAGCGTACTGTGGGCGAAGCGGACTCTGATGACTGTGGAATAGTTTACTGTGAAATTCCCGTGAAACACACAATATTTTCCACAATCCCTGCACGTTGTTTACATCACCCTGTCATGGCGTGCTACACTGACGAAGAGGAAGTGGAGATGCTCTACGCGGTGTTTGTGCAAAGCAGTGAACTAAAGAGACGTGGTATGTACGGCCAACATATGCCACAAGAGACAAGGAAGAAAAGTATTGTCGGCGAGTAGACCTGGGCTGATAAATTTTGTCTGTCTATCCATTTTCTACCGCTAGTCCCTCTTGGGGTGGCGTGGTTGACTAGAGTCTATCCCTGCTGCATTCGAGCGGAAGGAGGGGTTCACCCTGGACAAGTCGCCAGCTCATCTCTCGGCCAACACATATTGACAATCATTCACACACTAGAGCCAATTTATTGCCGATAAATGACATTAATGCTACTTAATGCAACCAAATTAACCATTGATGTAATAATACATAATAATAAATGCATGTACATCCTTTCAAATGCAATACATTTTTATTTTTTCGTATATTTTAACATTGTAATTGGAATGAAAACTTTTCAATCTCCAAGTTAAATAAAGCCCTGCGATGAGGTGGCGACTTGTCCAGGGTGTACGCCGCCTTCCGCCCGATTGTAGCTGAGATAGGCACCAGCGCCCCCCGCGACTCCAAACGGAATAAGCGGTAGAAAATGGATGGATGGATGGAAGTTAAATAAAACAAATATGAAAAAATGTACTCTTTTCGCAAATATTTGCAATTGAAAAAAATTCACAGCCAAAAGCAATAACATGTTATAAGGGGTTCCATATTCGGTCCGTAATTGTTTTCCATCAACGTAAATAATCTCTGTGATAATGTGTCAGATGCTGCGTCCATCTTTATCAGTCCGCAGATTTTTTCTTCATGGACGGATTTTATATATAAATCACTTCTTAGTCTGGTTCCCCCTATTTATGTTGTTTTATGTGTAACAAATCGGGTCTCTAAAGTTTAAGGTCACAGGACATCCTTGGCGCGTTCGTTCTGAGAGCAAACAAGTCTCTGTAAAAAAAAATCCTTCAGATTTGCTGTTCCAAGGTCATGGAATGAATTATAAAAGTATTTGGGGTTACCTGAACTGATCACTTTGGGGGAATTTCAGGCCATGTTTTTTATGTTTACGTTGCAAGTTATTTGTACTTTTAACTATAGTGTGTGACTGCTCCTGTTTCTGTTGTAGACGTATTTATTTATGGAACCTTTTTTTGCTGTCCTTTTGGCCAGGTCACTTTTGCAAAATCAATTTTAATCTCAATTAGTTTTTTAACCTGATTAAATAAAGGAAAATGAAAAACAATGACAATATACACAATCAAAATAATAAATAAAATGACCACCTAAAGTACTGGCAAAGCTGCACTTCAATATTGAACATGTAGGCAGAGGTATGTTAAATTACTTAACTGACAATCAATTTATGACCTTTTTAAACAAAAGTGCAGAGTAAAAATATAAAAAACACAGTATTAAAAAAAAAAAAAATTTAGTCTGGCAGATTCAGAGTGACATGACAAATGTCTGTCAAAAGTTTGCAGCACTTTCAGAAATGCCAGCTTTCAACAGTATTAAATAGCAGCGTGACTTTGGCGATGGGTTTTTAACCACACTTGCTATGAGCGTGCACTATTTTGGGCTGTTATGTTTACACTGACCTGGCTTGTTCACCAAACGCGAAGTGAGTGTGGACTGTCAGAAGCTTTTGTTTTAATTGGGCGTGCAGGTTTGCTGTATTCACGCTAGGGGTGTAACGGTACACAAAAATTTCGGTTCGGTACGTACCTCGGTTCAGAGGTCACGGTTCGGTTCATTTTCGGTACAGTAAGAAAACAACAAAATATACATTTTTGGGGTATTTATTTAACAAATTTGCTAAATCTTCCACTAAAAATATTTTTCTTAGTGGAATATTTGATGTGAAGTAATCGGAAACTTGGATAGGTCAATAATTCATAATAACATTGATTTTGATTCAGTATTATGTTTTGAGCAAAAGAAAAACGAAGAAAAAAACAGCTTTGTTTTATTAGTCAACGTTGCAACTTTTTCTAAATTACATTTAGCCTTTAAGCTTTTGTTTTTCACTTTTATTTGTTTATTTTAATAGTATTTTTGGAATGTGTTGTGGGCCTTTAAAACATTAGCTGTGGGCCACAAATGGCCTCCGGGGCACACTTTTGACACCTCTGCTATAGATAATAAAAAAATACAATCTGAAATCTATGGGTAAAAAGCAGAGCCTGGCGACGCATGTGCATTTATCATAACTCTCTCGCTCTCTCTCTCCCCCCCTCCCTCATGAATGTTGCCTGCGCACACATTTATTATTTTTTTTAACCGCTTCTTAACCCTGAACGTACTTTGAAAATACACGCAATCCTAACTTAAAATGTCGGACATTTGAGGCATTTAAGAAACTCCACCTGTACAGCCCCGCAAAAGCGGACATGTCCGGTGAAAAGAGGAGGTATGATCAGTCTATCGTAGCCCGCGGTCGTTGCTAGCATGCCGTGTGTTGTTGTTTTTTGGATTGATTGAAACTTTTATTAGTAGATTGCACAGTACAGTACATATTCCGTACAGTTGACCACTAAATGGTAACACCCCAATAAGATTTTCAACTTGTTTATAAGTCGGGGTCCACGTTATTCAATTCATGGTGCCTCGGTGTGCATTGTTTACACAACGTGCGGTGCGCTACTTAATATGTCCGTGTGGAACTCGTTCGATACACCTCCGAACCGAACCGAAGCCCCCGTACCGAAACGGTTCAATACAAATACACGTACCGTTACACCCCTAATTCACGCACATTCGGCAAACTGACCCCTTGGTGTTGATAGGCGTATCATGTTCCAAAGGTTTCAACTGAAACATTCCCACACTGGTGTGGTGGATTTTGGTTTTGTGATCATTTTGTCCATGTTAACTGCTTCATGCGAACTAGTTGCACTGTGTGATGTATGTGGATCAGCGGCCTCGCCACACAAAGAGTCAAAGACACTTAACGAGGACAAGATAATTCACAATCTTTTCATTCCGCCATGGCAAAAACGGGCGTAGCTGCTGAAAGCGACGAAAAACGCAAATGCTCTTGAAGCACGCACATGGCGATTTATCGAAGCTGGAAATCTTAGACTTAATTAACATTTTTCGGTTAATTGACTTATCAAATATCGTCCCAGGCCAATTAGCAAGTAGTATTCCGGGTAAAATGTGGCAGCCAGTTTGACCAGGCAGATGAACTGTGTCGAGTTCGTCTCACAGGTGATTCGTTGAAAACATGCTATACTTTGGTAAAAAATTCAGATTGGTGTCACGTGTAATATGGGTCAATGTGAAAAACATAAACCAGGCAGTGTTTTGGGTGACAAGAGTGGAATTTGAGCTTCGCACACACAGGCCTGGCAAACGTCCGCTTTGAGTACGCACAAACCTTTGCAGACTACATTCCGCCTAAGTATTTAAGGGTCTTATTAATGCAATCGCTCCTTTAGCAATTAATTAATGACAACCGGCACTACGCATGTGCGATATATCCATTGTATTGACATATTTGAGTTTGTTGCATACTTTTTGCCCCTCAGAAGCTTACATAGCTTGCGTCGTACCCTTACTTCATTAGCAGAACACCTCCTGTTACAAAATATGGCTAATGCTAATGAGAGCAAGACGTTTGTTCCAAATAAAAATGGTTTGTTTTGTGACAATAGATAGGCGTGGAAGAAATGACGGCACGCTGCAATCTATTCGTTTTTGATCAAACACTCTAAAAACTTATTTTGAATTATCTCTGTCATATGTAGTCTAGTGTTTCTTTAAAAAGTAGGGGGGAAATTTTGAAAAAAATCATAAATTGCATTTTGTGTGGATAAAAAAAGCATTCACACATAGTATTCTACACCAAAAAAAATCATCTATTTATTATTATTCCGCCCAAAAAATTTCACGCGCTCCACAGCCCAAAGTATTCATCCGATCGGAACCGTTCCAGTATCAAAACGTTCAGCCCGACCGGAAATCGCAAGCTCCTCAAAACATTTAAAAAAAATATCCAACATTACCCAGAATTTCCTGTTTTATTAGACATTTTTCCCATTGAAAATTAATGGGCCATTTTTCGGACTTGCACAATTCCCACATTTCTCAACTAATTAGAACCATTCCACCATCCACACACTCATCTCGCCAATGACAAAAAAAATAGGACTTCCCAAAGCCTATTTTACCTCTTCCTGGAAAGTTTTCAGTTTACATTTTTTTAACCGTTTTTGACCATTTTACCTTCAAAACATTCTTCTTAATTAGGACAGCAAAGGTTATCTTTTTTTTCCGGAAAAATTCCAGGTTTTCCCGAACTTCAATGAATTCCAAAATACCAATTACAAAACTGTTACTACGTCAACATTTTTCAGCCCTTTTTGAAAAATTACAACACCAACCCATTCATATCATCTAGGAAAATTGTGGTATTATCTATATTTTCAAAAAAATTATGTTTTTCCTGAAATTCCCAAATTTCTAGGAAACTCCAATTCAAGTGAATGGACGTGTTCATAGTTACACAATGCCCAAATTCTCAAAATTGTTCGCATTTTTAAACCCGAGTCCGACCTTTCAACCATCCACCCACAATACACTTCCGATATATCAAACGCAAAACATTTCTCAACAGATTCGAACCGTTCGAACATCCACACACTCCACTAATCCAGAACATTCAAGCATTTCAGTTCCACTTACGTGTATCGGAGGCTCGCGCACATAAGGTATTCCTACCCGAATGTTAAATTGTAGTGTTACTTAACAATAACAAAGATTTGTTTCACTACTGCAAAATTATACAATGTCATATTGACCACACCCCTAGTCACACCTACCAGCACAACTACAATGGCAAGCTGGGGGAAACCCTTGTGAGTATGTCCTAGAAAAAAAAAACATCTACTGTATTTCCTCAGTAGCTTGAGCAGTTTATCAGATAGCTAAAAAAAAAAACGCTGTGGAAATTGTTTACGCTTACCAGCAAGGATGAAAACTTACATTTAGTTGACACACTGAACGTTTATCGTTACATCTTAACAAAAGTGCATTCTCAAAGGTTAGTGTATGAACAATACTGTCTGATAGAGGAAGCGAAACACAGTATATTCTTTTGTCTACATGTTGCAAAAAGGGTGGAACAGTTGCTCAAAAACAAAAGTCAGTTTCCAACCTTCTAAAGTTGAAACCACAAAGCCTGGACCTCTCCATCTCACTACCCTCAACTGCTTCCTACTGTGATTTCTATTTACATTTCTTTGACACAGAACATACTCCAGGTAACACACTAGTCGAAAAAAATAAACAACAAGCACAGTAAATCCAAAATAAGCGTAAATAAATAATTATAGTCTCAAACTGGCCAGTACTTGTATGGACGTTATTTCAGAGCAACCGCAGGCTCTGCCAGTTGGCTGGAGGCCCATGCGCATTGCATGTCTCTTTTGGAGGGAGAGACTGGACATGCCGCCTCCCCTCACCTCTATGGCCCTATCATGAGTAAATACTGCAACAAAAATATTTGGACAGCTTGATTCAGGCGTTACAGCAGCAGAGGGTCGTCAAAAGGCTTTCTCAGGGACTTCCTAAGCCTACTTTTGCACAGGATATGTTTCTGTTTAGAACATGCAGTCCTTTAAAATGAAATATAGATTTGCTGCTGTCTCTTAGTTGCATTGGCTCAAAGTCCATCTCGCTATGTTTGAATGGCTTAGCTAAATGGGAAGAGGCTACAGTCCATCGAATGGATGAATAAGGACTTAGCATATCATTTTATGTCATTCCTCATGTCATTGAAATCAGGGAAAAACTATTATCTAAAACCCAGGTTTGGGACTTACTAATGTAACTTCATCCAAAGAAAAACGTTAACCAAAACAATTCCAAGTCTACCCTTTTCGGTCAAGACATGACCGTCTCAAAGAGAGGCATTAATGACTTTCAGTGTACAAACTGACATATTTAGTGAACAGGGACATTAAAGCAATTGGAAAGAGGTCATAAAATACTATTGTTCAGTTTAATGACTGGCACTAAAACCGTTCCTCAAAATTACTGCAATTATAGGGTCACATCAAATGCTCAACTTAGGTGGCAAAAGCAGTCTACAAGTTAGGAAAGTAGGCCAGTGGTAGGAAACCACAGTCACATAATTTCCATGCTTTTGATGCATTGTATAGCTTGAATACAGTTAAGACAGCAGGCTTCGGATAAGTAGTTAAACGGTCACCAGAGCCACTGGGCCTTGGATGGACTACTTAGCTGCTAAGGACTGTTTCTGGTAAACAGACAAAAATGTAACCATTAAGTCAAAAAGACAAATACGATTGTATTTGGTTGTGTGAATCCAAACTATTGGTGTACTAGAATATGTTGTTCTGTAACATCTCAGTGTCGGAGGCCTAGGCGGATAAAAACCTTTGGTGTACGACATACTGACCTTACAAATTTTTGCCGATAAACGGTATTACTGTCAACATTATTTTGAAACCAAATTAACCACTGATGAAATAATACATATTAATAATGGAAAGTATATCCTTTCAAATGCAATAAACTTGTATTTGTCATATATTTTAAAATTGTAATTGGAATGTAAATGTTTAAATATCCATGTTAAATAAAACAAACTATAAAAAATAAAATATTACTCTTGTCAGAAAAACTTTGCACTTAAATACAAATCATAACCAAAAGCAATACAATAGGTTATGTTGCTGTTGAGGGGGACCCTCAAATATACACAACCAAAACAATCAAGAAAAAGGTTAAATAAAGTTATTGTCACCAAAATGACCACGGTCATCATTAATATCAGAATATTGTTTAATTTGCTCAAAAAGTACTTATACACACTAAAATATTTTAACCAAGTTGCGTTTTATTTTAAAATACTACAATAAATAGCCACACAATATACTTTATTAGCAGAGGAAATATTAACTATATATTTCTATTTGTGCGTTTAAATATGTTTATCTTCTTCCATTTTAATTTGTAAATATTTTGGAAAGTTTTTTTTAATAAATACAAATTGGGTGATCAGTTATTTTCACTTCCGGTTTATATGATGTCACGTTAGTTCACTTCCTGTTGAACAGAAGTCCGTGCCCGTCTGCTTCAACGTGACATTCGTATATATCGATCACTTTGTGCAAAGACAGCGCACAGCCTTTCTGTTCATTGTAAATACCGTATCTTAGTTGTTTAAACAGTAGGGTGTTTATACAAGTTTAGATTGGGGTATCGGTTTCTTAAGGGGAGAATACGTTAATGTCGCTTGTTTTCACGTTTGCATTTAAACTCGCTCGCAAACTAACACTAGTCAGGCCATAATTTTATCAAAGTGTGGTTATCCATAATGGTTTTTTGATCAATTTAACTTAATACTGTGATACTTTACAGCACAGCAGTTATAATTTTTGCTGTTTATGTGCATGCAGTACACAAGCCCGCAGCTGATGAAACAAATGCAAAAGATTGACTTATCTTGTAACGCATGCATATTACATGCCGGTTTTCGATGCTGGAAAAGATACTGACTTCATCTTCATTTATCGTTTGGTTAATTGGTTTATGGAATATCGGCCCAAGCCTAGTCTGATGCATACTAGATAATGTAGCAATTAAATACAGATTACAAAAATAAATATTCCTTAGTGTTGATGAACAAGAAAAACTGTAGGAGCCCACATAATTTTGTTTATGTTTTTGAAACCGGTACAACTGGTGTGATTACATACAGTCACACCGGTGTGACATTACATATACTGTATGTACAGTAAAAGGAACAGTTTGGTAAAAACAGACAACTGACAATTCGTCCTCCCCCCCACTTAACTGCTTTTTAAAGTCTGCATTGCAATACAAACATTTCACATACTACAAATGTAATTAAATTATTAAAACACTAGTTTATCTTATTGTGCATCAAATGAGCACTCAGTTGCTTGTTGTCAAAATATTCTACATTTATACATTTAAAAAAAGATCTTAACCAGAATCACGCAAATTTCATGGTTCTATCCGAGTCATGCAATTTTTATTATTATTGTGCTGTACGGCCTGAACGCAACTTCAGAAACCTTAGGTGGACGTTTTACATGTCTTCAAAATACACTAACTATTCAGTGAGAGGTAAATAAATCCAAACTATTGGTTGGATTGGAGTGACGCTCATTCTGCTTTGCAATGACACAAAAGTAATCATATCTGAGCATAATAGATCTTTTAAAAATGGACTATAACTAAAGATCTGTTCCTATGTGTCAGTGTAAATGATACATACCAACCAAAAACGACATAGTAGTGTTTACTTTGTTGAAATGGTACAACTGTTGTGTTTACATACAGTCAGTTCAGAGGTATAACATTAGATATCTATACAGTAACATGAACTTGTCACATACAAGTACAGTGACTGTGCTTCCCTTCCCCCACTCAACTGCTTCCTAGTTGGCATGGCAATATAAACATTTATCTCATTTCAAATGTAATCAAAGTACTAAAATAGCACTACGTAATCTTGGTGGGGGCTTGTGTTTGGAAGCTAGTGTAGATACTGTTACTTTTATGTCAAAAATAACCTTTTACAAAAAGCTCATAAATCACACAATGGTTCCAATTGTATGATTGCATTGTGTGTCTTGAATACAATTTAGAAAAAGACAATAGATTTCTGATCGGTGATTGAAGGTCCACTTTTGGCGATTTTAAATATTCCTGCAATCAGTGACTGTTATTGGTTAACAAAGTACATTAACCATGAAGTCAAATTGGGCTTACGTCCTATTGGTTCACAGTGGAATATGTATTGTCCTGTACTGCCATAGCACCACAAAATGTATTGTTGTGGTTGTATATATGCAGGAGTATGAAATGTAGTTTCAAAGTATAAAAAGCAGTTTACAAGTAGATCCACTACTCTGTGTTGGTGGAAACAAAATTCATATGGGAGCGGGAGCCCATATTTTGGTATTTACATACAGCTAAGGGTGTAATATTTCATGTAATTATATCTAGAGTATATACATACACGAATAGTTATCTATAGTACAGTTGAATGTACTTCCCCTCCCCCATCCAACTGCTAACTACAAGTCTACATGACGATATAAACATTCATTATATTCCAAATATAATCACAGGTGCTAATTCCTAAAGTCTGCATGGCAATTTAACATTTGTCTCATTCCAAATGTAATCAAACTACTAAAATAGCTCTAGTAAGCTTTGTGGGGGCTGTGTTTTGAAGCAAGTGTAGATTTGGATACTTTTTGGCAAAAATAACCTTTTATAAAAGCTTTTAAATTACACAATGGTTTTAATTGTGTGATTGCATTGTATGTCTTGAATACAATTCAGAAAAAGACAGTAGATTTCTGATCGGTGGTTAAAAGGTCCATTTTTGGCGGTTTTAAATATTCCAGTTTGAGGGTCTGTTGTTGGTAAACAAAGTACATTAACCATGAGGTCAAATTAGACTTACGTCCTATTGGTTTATAGTGGAATATGTATTGTCCTGTACTGCCATAACACCACAGAAGGTATTACTGTATTTGTATATATGCAGAAGTATGAAATGTAGTTTACAAGTAGATCCACTCCTCTGTGTTTTATTTATATGTGAGCCCTTATTTTGGTATTTACACACAGTTAAGGGTGTACTATTTCATTTAATTATCTATAGAGTATAAACATACATGAATAGTTATCTATAGTACAGTCTAATTTACTTCCCCTCCCCCATCCAACTGCTTCCTACAAGTCTGCATGACAATATAATCATTCATTATATTCCAAATATAATCACAAGTGCTAATTCCTAAAGTCTGTGTGGCAATATAAACATTTGTCTCATTCCAAATGTAACTAAACTACTAAAATAGCACTAGTAAGCTTGGTGGGGCCTGTGTTTGGAAGCTAGAGTAAATACTGTTACTTTTTTGGCAAAAATAACCTTTTAAAAAAAGCTCCTAAATTACACAATGGTTCAAATTGTGTGATTCCATCGTATGTATTGAATACAATTCAGGAAAAGACAGTAGATTTCTGATCAGTGGTTAAAAGGTCCAATTTTGGCGGTTTAAAATATTCCAGTTATTAGTGACTTTTAGTGGTAAACAAACTATATTAACCATGAGGTCAAATTGGACTTACGTCCTATTGGTTTATTGCGGAATATGTACCACCACAGAAGGTATTGCTGTAGTTGTGCTGTATATATGCAGAAGTATGAAATCCAGTTTACAAGTACATCAACTCCTCTATGTCGGTGGAAAATAGATTTATATGGGAGCCCATATTTTGGTATTTACATACAGTTAAGGGTGTAATATTTCATGTAATTATACATAGAGTATATACATACATAAATAGTTATCTATAGTACAGTTGAATTTACTTCCCCTCCCCCATCCAACTGCTTCCTACAAGTCTGCATGGCATTATAAACATTTGTCTCATTCCAGATCTAATCAGAAGTACTAATTCCTAAAGTTTGCATGGCAATATAAACATTTGTCTCATTCCAAATCTAATCAAACTACTAAAATAGCACTTGTAAGCTTGGTGGGGACTGTGTTTTGAAGCAAGTGTATATTTGAATACTTTTTTGGCAAAAATAACCTTTTAAAAAAAGTTCTTAAATTACACAATTGTTTTAATTGTGTGATTGCAATGTATGTCTTGAATACAATTCAGGAAAATAGAGTAAATTTCTGATCGCTGGTTAAAAAGTCCACTTTCGGCGGTTTTAAATATTCCAGTTATTAGTGACTGTTATTAGTAAACAAAGTACTTTAACCATGAGGTCAAATTGGACTTATGTCCTTTTGGTTTATAGTGGAATATGTATTGTCCTGTACTGCCATAGCACCACAGAAGGTATTGTTGTAGTTGTATTAATGCAGAAGTCTAAAAAGCAGTTTACAAGTAGATCCATTACTCTGTGTTGGTGGAAACAAGATTCATATGGGAGCCCATATTTTGGTATTTACATACAGTTAAGGGTGTAATATTTCCTGTAATTATATCTAGAGTAAATACATACATGAATAGTTATCTATAGTACAGTTGAATGTACTTCCCCTCCCCCATCCAACTGCTTCCTACAAGTCTGCATGGCAATATAAACATTCATTATATTCCAAATATAATCACAAGTACTAATTCCTAAAGTTTGCATGGCAATATAAACATTTGTCTCATTCCAAATCTAATCAAACTACCAAAATAGCACTAGTAAGCTTTGTGGGGGCTGTGTTTTGAAGCAAGTGTAGATTTGGATACTTTTTTGGTAAAAATAACCTTTTAAAAAAAAGCTCCTAAATTACACGATGGTTTTAATTGTGTGATTGAATTAGAAAAAGACAATAGATTTCTGATCGGTGATTGAAGGTCCACTTTTGGCGATTTTAAATATTCCTGCAATCAGTGACTGTTATAGGTAAACAAAGTACATTAACCATGAGGTCAAATTGGACTTAGGTCTTATTGGTTTATAGTGGAATATGTATTGTCCTGTACTGCCATTGCACCACAGAAGGTATTGTTGTAGTTGTATATATGCAGAAGTATAAAAAGCAGTTTATTAGTAGATCCATTACTCTGTGTTGGTGGAAACAAGATTCATATGGGAGCCCATATTTTGGTATTTACATACAGTTAAGGGTGTAATATTTCATGTAATTATATATAGAGTATATACATACATGGATAGTCATCTATAGTACAGTTAAATTTTGTTCCCCTCCCCCATCCAACTGCTTCCTACAAGTCTGCATGGCAATATAAACATTCATTATATTCCAAATATAATTCCAAATACTAATTCCTAAAGTTTGCTTGCCAATATAAACATTTGTCTCATTCCAAATGTAATCAAACTACTAAAATAACACTAGTAAGCTTTGTGGGGGCTGTGTTTTGTGTTTTGATTTCTGATCGGTGGTTAAAAAGTCCACTTTCGGCGGTTTTAAATATTCCAGTTATTAGTGACTGTTATAGGTAAACAAAGTACATTAACCATGAGGTCAAATAGGACTTAGGTCCTATTGGTTTATAGTGGAATATGTATTGTCCTGTACTGCCATAGCACCACAGCAGGTATTGTTGTAGTTGTATATATGCAGAAGTATAAAAAGCAGTTTACAAGTAGATCCTCTACTCGGTTTTGGTGGAAACAAGATTCATATGGGAGCGGGAGCCCATATTTTGGTATTCACGTACAGTTAAGGGTGTAATATTTCATGTAATTATATCTAGAGTATATACATACATGAACCAACTATAGTACAGTTGAATGTACTTCCCCTCCCCCATCCAACTGCTTCCTACAAGTCTACATGGCAATATAAACATTCATTATATTCCAAATATAATCCCAAGTACTAATTCCTAAAGTTTGCATGGCAATATAAACATTTGTCTCATTCCAAATCTAATCAAACTACTAAAATAGCACTAGTAAGCTTTGTGGGGGCTGTGTTTTGAAGCAAGTGTAGATTTGAATACTTTTTTGGCAAAAATAACCTTTTAAAAAAAAGCTCCTAAATCACACAATGGTTCTAATTGTGTGATTGCATTGTATGTCTTGAATACAATTCAGGAAAATAGAGTAGATTTCTGATCGCTGGTTAAAAAGTCAAATTTCGGCGGTTTTAAATATTCCAGTTATTAGTGACTGTTATAGGTAAACAATTAAGTACATTAACCATGAGGTCAAATTGGACTTACGTCCTTTTGTTTTATAGTGGAATACGTATTGTCCTGTACTGCCATAGCACCACAGAAGGTATTGTTGTAGTTGTATATATGCAGAAGTATAAAAAGCAGTTTACAAGTAGATCCACTACTCTGTGTTGGTGGAAACAAGATTCATATGGGAGCGGGAGCCCATATTTTGATATTTACATACAGTTAAGGGTGTAATATTTCATGTAATTATATTTAGAGTATATACATACATGAACAGTTATCTATAGTACAGTTGAATGTACTTCCCCTCCCCCATCCAACTGCTTCCTACAAGTCTACATGACAATATAAACATTCATTATATTCCAAATATAATCCCAAATACTAATTCCTAAAGTTCGCATGGCAATATAAACATTTGTCTCATTCCAAATCTAATCAAACTACTAAAATAGCACTAGTAAGCTTTGTGGGGGCTGTGTTTTGTGTTTTGATTTCTTATCGGTGGTTAAAAAGTCCACTTTCGGCAGTTTTAAATATTCCAGTTATTAATGACTCTTATAGTTAAACAAAGTACATTGACCATGAGGTCAAATTGGACTTAGGTCCTATTGGTTTATAGTGGAATATGTATTGTCCTGTACTGCCATAGCACCACAGAAGGTATTACTGTAGTTGCTACTACTGCATATATATTCCTAGTATATATATATATATATATATATATATATATATATATATATATATATATATGCAGTAGTATGAAATGAAGTTTACAGGTACATGGTGAAAAATAGATTTATATGGGAGCCCATATTTTGGTATTCACATACAGTTAACGGTGTACTATTTCAGTTAATCATGTATATAGTTTACACATACAATAACCTGAATAGTTATCTATAGTACAGTTGAATGTACTTCCCCTCCCCCATCCAACTGCTTCCTAAAGTCTGCATGGCAATATAAACATTCATTATATTCCAAATATAATCACAAGTACTAAAACTAGCCCTGATTCAGCCAAGTGGCTTGGGATTGTGTTGTTTTTTTAAGCTACCGTGCTTAAAAGTTTATCTAGGAAAAACTTAAAACTGCTCTTAAAACTTGTTTTTGTGCCAGAGAAGTCATCCTAGATAAGAGTGTATACTAACTCCGTGGAAATCCGAGATGTAAATGTGACTAATAAAGGTTTATATGTGGGTAATTAAAAGGGGACAGACAGGAATTTGAACACACGTGTGGAGTCAATGGGGGCTATGAGCCGGCAGCCCCCCTTACACAAACACACACGTTCAGCAGCATAATGAGCGTTTGTCCCTCGCAATAAATAATAAGTAAAAGAGGGAACTTTACCTTGGGTTTTTGTTTTTTGGGGGTAAAATATGAGAGTGAACTGGTGGTGTCCGCCGCCGCCGCCGCCTCTTCCACAAGGAGATCCTCCAACTTCAGCAAGCTAGCGACGACTTTCCTCCCATTTTACCCAGCGTCATATTTCAACAAAAAAAAAATCCGACCTTTGTGAGTATAATCGCCGGCCCTCTGTGTAAAGTTGGAGACAGGGGGGGTGAATAATGATAATAATAATAATAATAACAACAAACGCCGAGCTGACTGCAGGCTACTATGGAGGATCACCGTTGACTGAGGACAGTGGTGGAGAGAGCTTCGAATACAACATGGAGAGAGAGAGAGAGCGCGCTAGAGAAGGTGGGGGAAGGGAAGCTCCTGCTGCTGACTGACCTTAAACCTGAATATTGTACACACACACACACGCGTATATATATTTAAATACGTAACATATAGTAACACGAGGTAATTATTGACGTCTGCCATTTTGGACCTCTCGTAGCCTGCCGTCGGCGGCCATGTTTTGACTCTCTTCGTCGCTTGAAACAAATCGCTTCTGAAGCACCCCTAAACAGACGCCGTAAAGAAATAGTAAAGGCCGGTGACACCCCCAGTGCTTCAAAATGTCGGTGTTTAGTGTCTGTTGTGGTACAGTCGAGCCATGTTAGTAAAAAGGCCTGGTGAAGGCAGCTTCCCCTCCCCCAACTCGCGGCTCTCTTTTTCGCCTGCCGAGTCAACCCCGCTGCTTGATGAATTCTCCTTTCGCCTTGCCCAGTCATTCACATTTGGAAAGTAAATAACAAGTTGACATCATTACGGCTCTACACTAGTGTGACACATTCCTTTGCCTACCGTAAACTCCACACTAGATGCGCAACGGATTTAGCCCTTTTTTTTTTTTTTTGCCCCCCTCTCCATCCATCCATCCATTTTCTACCGCTTATTCCCTTTCGGGGTCGCGGGGGGCGCTGGCGCTTATCTCAGCTACAATCGGGCGGAAGGCGGGGTACACCCTGGACAAGTCGCCACCTCATCGCAGGGCCAACACAGATAGACAACATTCACACACTAGGGCCAATTTAGTGTTGCCAATCAACTTATCCCCAGGAGCATGTCTTTGGAAGTGGGAGGAAGCCGGAGTACCCAAAGGGAACCCACGCATTCACGGGGAGAACATGCAAACTCCACACAGAAAGATCCCGAGCCTGGATTTGAGCCCAGGACTGCAGGACCTTCGTATTGTGAGGCAGACACACTAACCCCTCTACCACCGTGAAGCCCTGCCCCCCTCTCGTACAATGTTTTTCCATCCATCCTTTTTCTACCGATTATTCCCTTTTAGGGTCGTGGGGAGCGCTGGTGCCTATCTCAGCTACAATCGGGCGGAAGGCAGGGTACACCCTGGACAAGTCGCCACCTCATCGCAGGGCCAACACAGATAGACAGACTACATTCACACTCACATTCACACACTAGGGCCAATTTAGTGTTGCCAATCAACCTATCCCCAGGTGCATGTCTTTGGAAGTGGGAGGAAGCCGGAGTACCCGGAGGGAACCCACGCATTCACGGGGAGAACATGCAAACTCCACACAGAAAGATCCCGAGCCTGGATTTGAGCCCAGGACTGCAGGACCTTCGTATTGTGAGGCAGACGCACTAACCCCTCTTCCACCGTGAAGCCCTGCCCCCCTCTCGTACAATGTTTTTCCATCCATCCTTTTTCTACCGATTATTCCCTTTTAGGGTCGCGGGGAGCGCTGGTGCCTATCTCAGCTACAATCGGGCGGAAGGCAGGGTACACCGTGGACAAGTCGCAACTTCATCGCAGGGCAAACACAGAAAGACAGACAACATTCAAGGCCTACTGAAATGAGATGTTCTTATTTACGCGTGACGTCATGGGTTGTTAGGAGATATGAGTGCTGCGCACACACACAGCTAAAAGTCGTCTGTTTTAACGGCATAATTACACATTATTTTGGAGATGCCACCTCAGTAGAAGCATTTAAGTCTCACCTTAAAACTCATTTGTATACTCTAGCCTTTAAATAGACTCCCTTTTTAGACCAGTTGATCTGCCGTTTCTTTTCTTTTTCTTCTATGTCCCACTCTCCCTTGTGGAGGGGGTCCGGTCCGATCCGGTGGCCATGTACTGCTTGCCTGTGTATCGGCTGGGGACATCTCTGCGCTGCTGATCCGCCTCCGCTTGGGATGGTTTCCTGCTGGCTCCGCTGTGAACGGGACTCTCGCTGCTGTGTTGGATCCGCTTTGGACTGGACTCTCGCGACTGTGTTGGATCCATTATGGATTGAACTTTCACAGTATCATGTTAGACCCGCTCGACATCCACTGCTTTCCTCCTCTCCAAGGTTCTCATAGTCATCATTGTCACCGACGTCCCACTGGGTCATTATTGTCACCGATGTCCCACTGGGTGTGAGTTTTCCTTGCCCTTATGTGGGCCTACCGAGGATGTCGTAGTGGTTTGTGCAGCCCTTTGAGACACTAGTGATTTAGGGCTATATAAGTAAACATTGATTGATTGATTGATTGATTTAAAGGGGAACATTATCACCAGACCTATGTAAACGTCAATATATACCTTGATGTTGCAGAAAAAAAAGACCATTTGTTTTTTTAACCGATTTCCGAACTCTAAAAGGGTGAATTTGGCAATTTAAAGGCCTACTGAAACCAGCTAGTAAACACCACGCAGTATGATAGTTTATGTATCAATGATGAAATATTAACATTGTAACACATGCCAATACGGCCTTTTTAGTTTACTAAATTAATTTTAAATTTCCCGGGAGTTTTTTCTTGAAAATGTCGCGTAATGATGACGTGTACGCAGGACGTCACGGGCTGCGCACACACACAGCTAAAAGTCGTCTGCTTTAACCGCATAATTACACAGTATTTTGGAGATCCGTGTTGCTGAATCTTTTGCAGTTTGTTCAATTAATATTGGAGAAGTCAAAGTAAAAAGATAGAGTTGGGAAGCTTTAGCCTTTAGCCACACAAACACACGGTGATTCCTTGTTTAAAATTACCGGAGCTGAAACTTTACTATGGATCAAGCGAACATGGATCCCGACCGAATGTCAACCAGCAGGTTTCGGTGAGAAAATTGTAGTAAAAAGTCGCTTCTTACCGGAGATCAGCTGAGCTTGCCCCGTCCATAAAGCTACCGTCGACTTTGCTGAGACATTGGCGTCAAGACACCCGTGGACAAACCCCTCCGACTATCAGGTACTGTTAAACTCACTAAAACACTGGCATCACAATAGAAAGATAAGGGATTTCCCAGAATTATCATAGTAAATGTGTCTAAAAACATCTGAATCCGTCCCAATGCAATCGCATTTTTTTTTTTTTTACTCATTTTTATTTTGTTTTTTTTTCCAGTCCGAATCTGTCATCCTCGCTCAAATTAATGGGGAAATTGTCGTTTTCTTGGTCCGAATAGCTGTTTTTATTGGAGGCTCCCATTATAAACAATGTGAATATGTGAGGAGCCATCAACGTGTGACGTCATTGTCTGCGACTTCCGGTAAAGGCAGGGCTTTTCTGTTAGCACCAAAAGTTGCGAACTTTATTGTGGATGTTCTCTACTAAATCCTTTCAGCAAAAATATGTCAATATCGCGAAATGATCAAGTATGACACATAGAATGGACCTGCTATCCCTGTTTAAATAAGAAAATCTCATTTCAGTAGGCCTTTAAACGCCTTTCAGTTGTTCTCCTGTCGGAGCGATGACCTTTCACCCGTGGCGTCACATCATGAAGCAATCCGCTATTTTCTCAAACACATTACACACACAAGGTCAAATCAGCTCTGTTATATTCCGTTTTTTCGACTGTTTTCCAGTACCTTGGAGACAGTATGCCTCGTCGTTGTGTTGTCGGAGGGTGTAACAACACAAACAGAGACGGATTCGATTCAAGTTGCACCAGTGGTCAAAAGATGCGAAAGTCCCTCGTTTGTTCTGCACATTGTACGGACGACAGCTATGCTACGACAGAGATGGCAAGAATGTGTGGATATCCTGCAACACTCAAAGCAGATGCATTTCCAACGATACAGTCAACGAAATCACTAAGGTGAGTTTTGTTGATGTTATTGACAAATGTGTAGAGTGCTAATCAGACATATTTGGTCACGGCATGACTGCAAGCTTATCGATGCTAACATGCTATTTAGGCTAGCTGTATGTATACATTGCATCATTATGCCTCATTTGTAGCTTTATTTGCATCCAGCCTTTCCCTTCATCCACATTTAATGCCAAACAAACACATACCAATCGTTGGTTAGAAGGCGATCGCCGAATTTGTCCGCGCTTCCTCCCGTGCCACTATCTGTCGTGATATGGCTCAAAAGCTTCTGTTTCTTTTTTAATATCGTTTTCGGTACCTGCCTCCACACTCTAACCATCTGTTTCAATACATGTGTAATCTGTTGAATCGCTTACAGCGCTGAAATCCGAGTCTGAATCCGAGCTACTATGCTATACCTTTCTGTGCTATCCGCCATGTTTGTTTTTGGTGGCTTCACGCAGTGACGTCACAGGACAATAGACGGGTGGATATAGTGATGGTGTAAATCAGGCACTTTGAAGCCGCTTTTCGGGATATTGCGTGATGGGTAAAATTTTGAGAAAAACTTTGAAAAATAAAATAAGCCACTGGGAATTGATTTTTATTGGTTTTTACCCTTCAGAAATTGTGATATTGTTCCGCTTTAAACAGGGATAGCAGGTCCATTCTACGTGTCATACTTGATCATTTTGCGATTTTGCCATATTTTTGCTGAAAGGATTTAGTAGAGAACATCCACGATAAAGTTCGCAACTTTTGGTCGCCAATAAAAAAGCCTTGCCTTTACCGGAAGTAGCAGACAATGTGCGCGTGACATCACGGGTTTTAGAGCTCCTCACATCCTCACATTGTTTTCAATCATAGCCACCAGCAGCTAGAGCGATTAAGACCAAGAAAGCGACAATTTCCCCATTAATTTGAGTGAGGATGAAAGATTTGTGGATGAAGATAGTGAGAATGAAGGACTAGAAGAGAAAAAAAAGGCGAGGGCAGTGAGAGTGATTCAGATGTTGTTAGACACATTTATTAAGATAATTCTGAAAAATCCCTTATCTGCTTATTGTGTTACTAGTGTTTTAGTGAGATTATATGGTACCTGAAAGTCGGAGGGATGTGGCCACCGGTGTGGTGACCGCCAGTGTCTCTGAGGGAAGCCACGTTTCACGACAAGGCAAAGCGAAGGCAGCCGTTGGGGCCGGGCTGAGCTTTTTTTTCCCCTCCTCGACGGTGGAAGCATCCCACTTTCGGGGGCGGGCAGTCGGAGGAGGCAAGAGAGTCACAGCTACCTCTTTGACAGGTGCACGAGGAACAACGCAAGCTCCGCTCATGTCTACGGTAAGAGCCGACTTATTACCACAATTTTCTCACCGAAACCTGCCGGTTGACATGTGGTCGGGAACCATGTTTGCTTGACCGCTCTGTTCCATATTAAAGCTACACCTTCGGGAATTTTAAACAAGGAAACACCGGCTGTGTTTGTGATGCGAAAGGCAGCTGCAAATACACCGCTTCCCACCTCCATCTTTCTACTTTGACTTCTCCATCATTAATTGAACAAATTGCAAAAGATTCAGCAACACAGAAGTCCAGAATACTGTGTAATTATGCGATTAAATCAGACTACTTATAGCTTGGAACGGGCTGGAAAAAAATGTCCGCTACAACCGGTGATGTCAAACGCACACGTCATCATACCGCAACGTTTTCAACAGGATACTTCGCTGGAAATTTAAAATTGCAATTTAGTAAACTAAAAAGGCTGTGTTGGCATGTGTTGCAATGTTAATATTTCATCATTGATATATAAACTATCAGACTGCGTGGTCGGTAGTAGTGGGTTTCAGTAGGCCTTTCACACTCACATTCACACACTAGGGCGAATTTAGTGTTGCCAATCAACTTATCCCCAGGTGCATGTCTTTGGAAGTGGGAGGAAGCCGGAGTTCCCGGAGAGAACCCACGCGTTCACGGGGAGGACATGCAAACTCCACACAGAAAGATCCCGAGCCCGGGATTGAACCCAGGACCTTCGTATTGTGAGGCAGACGCACTAACCCCTCTGCCACCGTGAAGCCCTCGTACAGTGATTTTGTACGAGCATATTCCGGTGCAGTTGCAATGGGATGTGTTGGAATGTGAATAGCCAACATGTCTTTAATGAGGAGTTTTGGTTGAGAAATGCAGACGGACTAAGAAGTATAATGGGAAATGTGTGTTGGGGTAGTAGGGAAAACTAAGAATTTCAGAAAATTCATAATACAATTCAATTAAAAATACTCTATAACGCCATAACTCAGTTTCTTCAATACATTATTAATGTCCTCTTGTGTGCATACATATATACAACTTGGATGTTAAGCTAGTGTGTGAATGTGGGTGAGAATGTTGTCTATCTGTGTTGGCCCTGCGATGAAGTGGCGACTTGTCCAGGGTGTACACCGCCTTCCGCCCGATTGTAACTGGGATAGATGCCAGCGCCCCCCCCCGCGACCCCAAAAGGGAATAAGCGGTAGGAAATGGATGGATGGATGGATGTTAAGCTGCATTTTAAATATATCAGTCAACCATGTAGAACAGGGGTTCCCAAACTACAGTCGCAGGAAGTCCCAAGTAAAATATATATATATATATATATATATATATATTTTTTTTTTTTTTTTTAATTATTATTTTTTTTTATTTAAAAAAAAAATATATATATATATATACATATATATATATGTATTTTTTAATTATTATTATTATTTTTTTAAATCTGTCCTTTCTAATTCATTTTCTACCACTTGTTACTCGGTGTCTCCTAGCTGCTCAGGCAAATCATATTGTCTAAAAATGCATTTTCCCATCGATAACATAACATCAGTGTCGATGTTATGTCACGGTGGTAGAGGGGTTAGTGCGTCTGCCTCACAATACAAAGGTCCTGCAGTCCTGGGTTCAATCCCAGGCTTGGGATCTTTCTGTGTGGAGTTAGCATGTCCTCCCCCTGAATGCATGGGTTCCCTCCGGGTACTCCGGCTTCCTCCCACTTCCAAAGACATGCACCTGGGGATAGGTTGATTGGCAACACTAAATTGGCCCTAGTGTGTGAATGTGAGTGTGAATGTTGTCTGTCTATCTGTGTTGGCCCTGAGATGAGGTGGCGATTTGTCCAGGGTGTACCCCGCCTTCCGCCCAATTGTAGCTGAGATAGGCGCCAGCGCCCCCCGCGATCCCAAAAGGGAATAAGCGGTAGAAAATGGATGGACAGTGTCGAGCGAGTGCGCAGCAAGTGCGCACTCTTTCAGTCAATTAGTGCGTGAGGAATATATATATATATATATATATATATATATATATATATATATTGCCATCATAGTGCAGCCTACACTCATCACTTATGCCTGACTGTTATCTACTGGTCACACTTATCATTACACCATGTACCCAAAAAAAATAGCTTCGAGGTGGGTAAGCTCAACCAAACGTATTCCTTCCATTAGGTTAAAAGGCGTACTGTCGAGTTTTGAGAAAAAAAAGATTTTAAGTGCTCCTTATAGTCCGGAAAATACGGTAAGTAAAATAAATAGACCCACTCTTAGAAAGAACACTATTTTTGCATGTTTTGTATTTCGTATGCTCTCCTGAGAAGAGTGTTCTCTCGGGCATCATGGCGTCTGACTTTGTTCAGCGGTCGGTCCTTGAATGCACCGTAACAACACTTCCGTGTCATGTTCCTCTGAGTATATATCGATCAGAGCAAAGTTTGTAGGTTAGTGAATAGCTTAGTTGCTCAGACATAAATGTGTTTATACATGTTGGGATTGGGGTATGTCGTTTCTTAATGGTTAAAGACGTTAATGTCTCTTATCATGTAAGCATGTAAGCTAGTGAGCTTGCGCCAGTCAGTCCGTGAGTTTATTGAAGTGCAGTAATTAATCACAAAATGTAATACCGTTTATCGTTGCATCCCTAATGTAGGTCCAAATGTATTTGTACACATATGTTTTCGGAATACTGGAAGTTCAAATTGCTTATCATGCCATATTACAACTAATCAAATAAGTAACTCCTGCTCAATACGGGTAATTTTAGCGCCTTTGATTATACAACACGTTATAAGGAGGAACTTTAAAACTTGATCAGTTTGTTAAGTTTGTTTTCCAGGCTAAGTTTGGCAGTATGCCATATAGGACATGGTGCTCAAACTTCGATCAGTTGCACACATATTTCTTTACAGGGATTGTCATTTCAGTCCAGAAGGTAGTTTAAAAAAAAAAACACATCATGTCAACTCGAGTGGGAGTGGAACACTTTACTCCTGTGTTGTTTGTACGGAGCCACAGGCCGTTCTGGCACACACAAAATATGAGATGGCAGCCATGGTGACAACACAAGCTAAGACCTACAGCGACACAGCTTGGCACTCAACTGAAGAGCTTTTCTTTCTGTCACACATTCTTAAACGGAAATGACACTTTTTTTTCTATGTTTATGTACATGAAAGGACTAACAATGAATTTGTTTTGTTCGTAGTAGTACCGGCTGACCTGCTGTTTTGCAGCATGCAAGCTCCCTGACGTCCATTGAAGAGATACGCGCCGTCTTTTTAACATTAAGGGTGGGTGAGAAAATTGTTCAGAATAAAGAAAAACCGGAAGGACATGTTCAAGTATCACAATGGAGACAATGCACTCACCACCATCCACTTCATTAGGTACACAGGTAGTTATATATATATACATATATATATTAGGATGAGGATATCTATACAGCAGATTTGATCATTTACATCAACAATATGATTTGCATGAGGGGCTGGATAGGACAGATTAATAAAAACATGATTTTGGTATTTTAAAAATGTATTTGAAATCGTGACAAATAATCGCAATTAATTTGAAAATCGATCCTAAAGGAATTTTTAAAAATTAGAGTTGAAAGTTTTTTTAATGATTGATATTATTTCAAATCTGTTCTCCGCATTATTTTGTTAAAAAACTAATTTGAATAAAATACATATTTGTAAACATGGATTTTTTTTTACAATTGAAAATGATATACAATGTAATTATTATTATTATTATTTTTTTAATTTTATTTTAATCTTCTATTTTTTAATCTCTTCTATTTTTAATTCCCCCCCCCCCCCCCCCCCCCCCCCCCCTTTACCTGTATGTCATCTTTTTTGTAAGGGGCGCTGGAAGCCGGCAGACCCGTCAGCGATCCTGTTCTGTCTCCCTGTAATGTTTGTCTGATCTTGAATGGGATTGTGCTGAAAATTGTAATTTTCCTGAAGGAACTCTCCTGACGGAATAAATAAAGTACTATCTAATCTAATCTAATCTAATCTAATTAATAAATGCAAAGACAATTCTACAATATTTCTTAAAATTATATACACTAATTAGAATACATATACTTGTTCTTCATTTGATTACATAGAATTACATCTGGTTGGATGAAATTCACAAAAAATTACATATTTTTAAAGAATTTAAATAGCGTTTGTGGTCAATTTATAATTAGAACTCACCTACTGCAAGTTACATAAAACATCTTGCTCCACCACTTAAGTTGTTAGCACAATTGTTATTGTTTAAAACCTCTTATCGTACTGCAGTAGGACCTCTGTAAAATAATGCAATGTTTTTTATTGCGCCAATGTTTTGCTTGTTAAAACATTTTTGGAGCGGTGCATGCCTACATTTACTAAGTATGTGAGCATGCAGTGCACATACTCACTTTGCTAAGGTTTGTATCCGTATGTTATGTGTTTATTTTATTGCTGGGATTATGTCATGTTTTATTTTATTGCTAGTAATTGTTGGCCAGGGACCACAGTTAAAATTAGCTCCGTGGCTAACTCTGACTTATATACAGATATGTTTTTAATGCGTGCTGTCCCTGTATTAAATAAATACAATAGAAGTGTAAATGTTTTATAGCGGTTTTCAAATATTTTTGTATTATGATAAACCGTATTTTCCGGACTATAAACCGCATTTGTATATAAACCGCACCCTCTAAATTTTAGATGAAAAAAATAGGTTTTCATATATTAGCCGCACCGGTCAATGAGCCGCAGATATACACTGTGCCGGTATGTTGGGAAATGAGATATTTACATAGAAAGATTTGGTAAATGTTTATTTACATACCGGAATTGTTTCCAAACGGTGCCTGTATCACGGTAGTAAAACGGCTGATCAAATAAAACAGAAATGTCTATTCTTTCCTTTGAGATAAATAATATTTTCTCCTTTTTTAATAGGGTTCAAAATGTTTATTAGGATTATTCTTTCTTTCTTTAGTACATTGTTTGTTTTCCTTGCTTAATCCATTCCATATTTAGCATAATGCCATAATTTTTCTTTTAGAAAAGTCCATAGATTAGCCGCACCTTTGTATAAATCGGAGTGTTCAAATCAGGGGAAAAACGTTGCAGTTTCCAGTCCGGAAATTACCGTACTTATTAAGTAGTTTAAAAATTTTTTATTGTTAAATGACAAACAAAATCAAATTACTGACACTTCTGATTTGGATTAATCATGATTAATCACTTATTACTTTCTTTCATATTTTAAATTCATTTATAAGAAGAATTCTAATGTCAGAATGCTCTCCATGAAATTTTGAAAAATGTTTTACTTCACTGCACATTATTCATTTGCTCAAAACTTGGTAACAGTTTCATCCATAACCCTGTCTGGGTTTATTTTGAAGTGAAATTTGTCATTGAGCACACCAGTCGGAGTCTCCTCACTCATTTTTGTAGTGACGTATGCATTGACTTAGGGCTCGACGAAAAAGCATTTCTCGATATATACTTACTTAAACTCGATATTCGATATATATCTCGGTATATTTTCCAGTGAAAGTATACATGTAAAGATATTAATTTTTGAGCGAGATTCAGTGAAATTGAAGTGAATGACAACTGTACTGTAAACAGTCAGTGGCACTTTTATTAACCCAGTTAATCAAGATGGGTATTAAAAGCACAGAAAATAAACTGTTTAAGTAGCACGTCATTACATAACATAAATAAAATGGAAAAATATTCTTTCTACATAAAATAAATAACATAGCTTTGCAAATAATACATTTTTGGCAGCATTTCTCGTGCGAAATGTGCCCGGTTTGGCAACTCGAGAGCAGTTCGGATTTGGGCTTACATGGTAAACAACTCAAATTAATGTTTTAGCCAGACGCATTCATGTGTTCAAATGTGGCCAAGTAGACGCAAAATCTCAAGAAGGGAATCCCTCTGCCATCTTCCACTAGTTTTTAATATATTAATCGCTCTCCTCTCCTACAACTCACACGTCCTCATTTGGGATTTCTGTTGTTTTTTTCTGTTTGTTTGTTTTTTCCAATAAACCTTTATTTGTAATATTCAACATTGAGGAACAAGCAAAGAAACAATAATAATCTTTAAACAAGTACAGAAACAGTACAATACTACGCCAGGGGGATTTGGGATGTATGTTACCATGAATTGTTTAACGTGGAGCCTGACTTAAAGGCCTACTGAAATGAGATTTTCTTATTTAAACGGGGATAGCAGGTCCATTCTATGTGTCATACTTGATCAGTTCGCAATATCGCCATAGTTTTGCTGAAAGGATTTAGTAGAGAACATCGACGAGAAAGTTCGCAAATTTTGGACGCTAATAAAAAAGCCTTGCCTTTACCGGAAGTAGCAGACGATGTGAGTGATGTCACGGGTTGTAGGGCTTCTCACATCCTCACATTGTTTATAATAATAACCTCCAGCAGCAAGAGCTATTCAGACCGAGAAAGTGACAATTTCCCCATTATTTGAGCGAGGATGAAAGATTCGTGGATGAGGCAAGTTAGAGTGAGGCACGAAAAGAAAAAAAAGACGGCTCCGGGCGGCGGCAGTGGTAGCGTTTCAGATGTAATTAGACACATTTACTAGGATAATTCTGGAAAATCCCTTATCTGCTTATTGTTTTAATAGTGTTTTAGTGAGATTCTAAAGTCATACTGGAAGTCGGGTGGCTGCGGTGAACGCCAGTGTCTCAGAGAGAAGCCAATGGAGGAGCCAAGATCACAGATGCCTTTTTGACAGCTGCAGGAGGAGGTCCCATAATCCAATGAAGTCTGAAGCTTCCCAACTCCATCTTTCTACTTTGACTTCTCCAATATTAATTGAAGAAAGTGCAAAAGATTCAGCAACACAGATCTCCAAAATACTGTGTAATTATGCGGTTAAAGCAGACGACTTTTGCTGTGCGTGTGTGCGGCGCTCATATTTCCTAACAGTCATGCGTACACGTCATCATTATGTGACGTTTTCAAGAAAAGACTCCCGGGAAATTTAAAATTGCAATTTAGTAAACTAAAAAGGCCGTATTGGCATGTGTTGCAATGTAAATATTTCATCATTGATATATTAACTGGGCTTCACGGTGGGAGAGGGGTTAGTGCGTCTGCCTCACAATACGAAGTTCCTGCAGTCCTGGGTCAAATCCAGGCTCGGGATCTTTTTGTGTGGAGTTTGCATGTACTCCGGCTTCCTCCCACTTCCAAAGACATGCACCTGGGGATAGGTTGATTGGCAACACTAAATTGGCCCTAGTGTGTGAATGTGAGTGTGAATGTTGTCTGTCTATCTGTGTTGGCCCTGCGATGAGTTGGCGACTTGTCCAGGGTGTACACCGCCTTCCGCCCGACTGTATCTGAGATAGGCGCCCACGACCCCAAAAGGAATAAGCGGTAGAAAATGGATGGATGGATATATGAGGGACGGCGTGGCGCAGTGGGAGAGTGGCCGTGCACAACCCGAGGGTCCCTGGTTCAATTCCCACCTAGTACCAACTTCGTCACGTCCGTTGTGTCCTGAGCAAGACACTTCACCCTTGCTCCTGATGGGTCCTGGTTGGCGCCTTGCATGGCAGCTCCCTCCATCAGTGTGTGAGTGTGTGTGTGAATGGGTAAAAGACTCCGGCTTATTAGTGATTCCTAGAGCTCAAAAAAGTCTGCGGGCTATAGAGCGTTTTCCGTTCGGGCTCCAGTACTCTGGAATGCCCTCCCGGTAACAGTTCGAGATGCTACCTCAGTAGAAGCATTTAAGTCTCATCTTAAAACTCATCTGTATACTCTAGCCTTTAAATAGACCTCCTTTTTAGACCAGTTGATCTGCCGCTTCTTTTCTTTCTCCTATGTCCCCCCCTCCCTTGTGGAGGGGGTCCGGTCCGATGACCATGGATGAAGTACTGACTGTCCAGAGTCGAGACCCAGGATGGACCGCTCGTCGGGACCCAGGATGGACCGCTCGCCTGTATCGGTTGGGGACATCTCTACGCTGCTGATCCGCTTGAGATGGTTTCCTGTGGACGGGACTCTCGCTGCTGTGTTGGAGCCACTATGGATTGAACTTTCACAGTATCATGTTAGACCCGCTCGACATCCATTGCTTTCGGTCCCCTAGAGGGGGGGGGGTTGCCCACATCTGAGGTCCTCTCCAAGGTTTCTCATAGTCAGCATTGTCACTGGCGTCCCACTGGATGTGAATTCTCCCTGCCCACTGGGTGTGAGTTTTCCTTGCCCTTTTGTGGGTTCTTCCGAGGATGTTGTAGTCGTAATGATTTGTGCAGTCCTTTGAGACATTTGTGATTTGGGGCTATATAAATAAACATTGATTGATTGATTGATAAATGTGGAAGTAGTGTCAAAGCGCTTTGAGTACCTTGAAGGTAGAAAAGCGCTATACCAGTACAACCTATTTATATATAAACTATCAGACTGCTTAGTGGGTTTCAGTAGGCCTTTGATCAAGTAGTAAAACCACTGGAATGTTCAAATTGCGCTCGGACCTGTGGGAAACTCTTCCCAACTGTGATTTGTCGCATGAGCCGAACCCGCCCACGCCTCATTTTACATCATCACGTTATGACATCAGCTTTTTGCACCCGTCAAACTTTTAATTGCTTCACCAGCCCGACTCGCACGCATGACTTCTCCAAATCTCCAAATTTGCCTCGAGCAACGCGACGCGCTTCTAGTAGGGGCTTTACGGTAGGAACACTTCCTGCCAGAGCAGGGCTGACCTCCTAACAAAGAACAGGTTCAATGTGCCTCCCCCCCCTCCCCCGCCCGTGAAGGTCACATGACCTCTCTAGACAGCACTGAGGAGCAATGGTAATATGTAAGGGTGGGGGAAGGGCGCCTGTAGACAGTTATGGAGGCATTAAGGCGCAGGAAGGTGTGGGGGTGGGGGAGGGGGACGGGGACGGGGAATATCCAGTGTCTGTTGACATATTGGATTCAGTTCCTTCTATTCCCAGTGCGATGAGAGGCCTGTTAGAGACGATAGAAAATAAGGCTGGAGTATTTATGCGGCGAGCGAGGAGAGCGAGCTTTGTGTACTCAGTGTACGGCGGCTCCCCTCCCCCACCGCTGCCATCTCCACCGGCTAGACATGGTTTCTGTGGCGCACTGTTATGTCATAGCGCGCACGCCGGGCTCCCAGACAAAGCAAAGAAGAACGGCCAGATTATCTGACGACTTTAAAAAAACGACGCCGGGGCCAACCGAACGGCGTTTGAATTCAGAATATGTTGGCTTTAGGTTGAAGCCACATCCTACCCCCCCCCCCCCCCCCCCCCCCCCTACCCCTTCCACTTTACAACAAGCACGCCATAATCAAATTCCTTTGACGCCGCAGGGGGGGGAGGGGAAGAAGGCGGGAAAAAGCTGACAGATGTCAGAGATTCCAGGGTCGGGGACAGAGGTCAAGGGTTGGCGACCTGGCCATACAACGTGCAAACCCCCCACCCCCCTCTTTTGCTCTCTCTCTCCAGTACAATGGAAGCCAATGACTTTACAATGTTTTTTTTTTTTTCTTCTTACAGTGACTTTTAAACCGCTCTGTCTGAATTCCTCTTGAGGCCACCGCCAGTTCGATCCAAAGCCTCTTCTTCTTTTCTGTGGAGCCAAAACCAAAACAAAGCCCTTTATTGACATAAAGATAAAAAATTTAAAAAAAAAAAAAAAAAACAGACACACTCACATTCTGTGGAGCCAAAACCAAAACAAAGCGCTTTATTGACATAAAGATAAAAAATAAAAATAAAAAATAAAAAAAACAGACACGCGCCTACAAAACAGTTCTGCATTTTTATCCGAAAAATCCATCCATCCATCCATTTTCTACCGCTTATTCCCTTTCGGGGTCGCGGGGGGCGCTGGCGCCTATCTCAGCTACAATCGGGCGGAAGGCAGGGTACACCCTGGACAAGTCGCCACCTCATCACAGGGCCAACACAGATAGACAGACAACATTCACACTCACATTCACACACTAGGGCCAATTTAGTGTTGCCAATCAACCTATCCCCAGGTGCATGTCTTTGGAAGTGGGAGGAAGCCGGAGTACCCGGAGGGAACCCACGCATTCACGGGGAGAACATGCAAACTCCACACAGAAAGATCCCGAGCCTGGATTTGAACCCAGGACTGCAGGAACTTCGTATTGTGAGGCAGACGCACTAACCCCTCTGCCACCGTGAAGCCCTATCCGAAAAATATGCCTGTAAATTCATACGTTAAAATCATGGTTTGTTTGTCTTTTTAAACTGTGGCACTTTGAGTGGAGTTGAGTTTGAGTTATTTGGGACGTGCATGCATACAACATGATACGTCACAATTTCCAGTTTCTCTATTCAACATGTTCCAGAAGGAGTAGGAAGAATCAGAGTTTATTTAATCCTACCCCTTTTCCTCTACATAGCAGTTGCTAATACTTTTGTTTACTTCCTGTTCTCAATTTATTCACAATATATTCCACAAGTATCCATCCATCCATCCATTTTCTACCGCTTATTCCCTTTTGGGGTCGCGGGGGGCGCTGGCGCCTATCTCAGCTACAATCGGGCGGAAGGCAGGGTACACCCTGGACAAGTCACCACCTCATCGCAGGGCCAACATAGATAGACAGACAACATTCACACTCACATTCACACACTAGGGCCAATTTAGTGTTAATGATAAAATTAAATTAATAATATTTAGTGAAGTGAGTTATATTTCATATGGTGAAATGAGTAAGATTATCTAGAAAATGAACGGATAGATGAATGAGATAAATTCAGAATGTTTATCATGGTTCTTCTTTTTTGTACTTTGTAAACACCTTAAAGGCCTACTGAAATGAGATTTTCTTATTTAAACGGGGATAGCAGGTCCATTCTATGTGTCATACTTGATCATTTCGCGATATAGCCATATTTTTGCTGAAAGGATTTAGTAGAGAACATCCACGATAAAGTTCGAAACTTTTGGTCGCTAATAAAAAAGCCTTGCCTGTACCGGAAGTAGCAGACGATGTGCGCGTGACATCACTGGTTGTAGAGCTCCTCACAACTGAACATTGTTCACAATCATGGCCACCAGCAGCAAGAGCGATTCGGACCAAGAAGGCAACGATTTCCCCCATTAGTTTGAGCGAGGATGAAAGATTTGTGGATGAGGATAGTGAAGAACTAGAAAAAAGGAAAAAAAAATGACAGGGCAGTGGGAGCGATTCAGATGTTATTAGACACATTTACTCGGATAATTCTGGAAAATCCCTTATCTGCTTATTGTGTTACTAGTGTTTCAGTGAGATAATATAGTCGTACCTGAAAGTCGGAGGGGTGTGGCCAGTGTGTCTGAGGGAAGCCACGTTTCTCGACGAGGCGAAGCGAAGGCAGCCGGTCGGGCCGGGCTGAGCTTTTTCTCCCCCTCCTCCACGGTGGAAGCATCCCACGTTCGGGGGCGGCCGGTCGGAGGAGGCAAGAAAGTCCGCAGCTGCCTCTTTGACAGGTGTACGAGGAACGACGCAAGCTCCGCTCATGTTTACAGTAAAAGCCGACTTATTACCACAATGTTCTCACCGAAACCTGCCGGTTGACATGTTGTAGAGAACCATGTTCGCTTGAACGCTCTGTTCCATA
>NC_084629.1:9316156-9318656 GCF_033978795.1 Nerophis ophidion
CCCTTTGAAAGGCTGTAGAAAAGTGAGAGGGTTGTGATCTGAGTAGACCACAATTGGATGGAGACCCCCTCCCACATAGACTTCAAAGTGTTGCAATGCCCAAATCAATGCTAATGCTTCCTTTTCAATCACTGAATAATTAAATTGGTATTTGTTGAATTTTTTGGAAAAATAGCAAACCGGTCTGGCTACTCCATCATCATCAGCCTGCAGGAGGACCGCACCTGCTCCCACCTGGCTTGCATCCACCTGCAGCTGGAATGGCAGATCCAGTTTGGGTGCAGCCAGGACCGGAGCTGATGTTAACAAAAGCTTTGCATTCTGGAAAGCCTGCTGACACTCCTCCGACCAAATGAATTTGGCGCCACCCTTCAACAAATTGGTCAGAGGAGATACAACAGTTGAAAAATTGCAGCAAAAATTGCGGTAGTACCCGATCATACCCAAAAAGCGCATAAGTTCTTTCTTCGTCGCCGGCACAGGGAAATTATCAATAGCTGCCACCTTTGCGTTAACGGGCCGCACCATCCCCTGGCCGACTACTTTACCCAAATAGACGACTGTGGCACGCGCAAACTCGCATTTCGCTAAATTTACTGTGAGGTTTGCTGCCACCAACCTCTGGAAAAGCGCTCGAATGCGAGCCAAATGTTCGTCCCAACTGTCTGAATGACAAACGGCGTCGTCCAAATAAACCGAGCACCCCTGCAGCCCCCCAACGACCCTATTCATGAGCCGTTGGAAGGTTGCAGGAGCATTCCGCAAACCGAAGCTCATTCGAGTATACGAGTACAAACCGGAAGAGGTAATGAATGCAGATATCTCCTGCGCTCTCTGCGTCAAAGGCACTTGATAGTAACCTTTCAATAAATCAAATTTGCTGACATAACGAGCACTCCCAACCTGATCCACACAGTCCTCGATACGTGGCAATGGAAAAGAATCTGGTCTAGTCACAGCATTTACTTTCCTATAATCCGTACAGAATCTATAGGTGTTATCTGACTTTTTCACCAGTAGACATGGCGATGCCCAACTGGAGTAAGATGGCTTGGCGAGACCATGATCAAGCAGATACTGCACACTGTCCTCCATACTCTTCTGTTTATCGGGAGCCACTCGATAAAATCTTTGTCGTATTGGGCGGGCACCCTGTGTGTCAATGTCATGTTCAATTAGTGTGGTACAGGTTGGAGTGTCGGAAAACAAAGGCAAAAACTCAAAAATCAAATCCGACAACTGTTTACGCTGTACCTCACTTAAATGACCGAGGAGACTATCTAGCTCCTTTAACTGCTGAGTATTATCTAAGCGCCCGTGTAACACCGAATCATCAGGTGCGCGCACGTCATCCCAAGCTGCCACCTCCGGCCAGTTGAGCGGTTCCCCAACCCCAACGGCTAGACCCACTGGACTCGCAGCAATCCCACCCGCCTTGTCGGAACCTGCAGAGTGGTAAGGCTTGAGTAAATTCACATGACACAGTTGCTGTGATCGTTTACGATCAGGAGTTGACAGTAAATAATTGAGATCTGACACTTGGCTCATAACCGTAAATGGACCAGAGTATTTTGCTGTAAATGGTGACCCCGGAATGGGCAGCAAAGCTAAAACTTGATCACCTGGATTGAAAACTCTGATCTTCGCTTTACGGTCATAACGCAGCTTCATTTTCACCTGAGCTTTAGTCAAATGCTCGGTTGCTTCTTTCCATGCAAGCAACAGCCTACGACGAAAACCATCTACATACTCAGTGAAACTGACGGGAGTGTTCTGCAGATCCAGATTGGCATTTAAAACAGACAGTGAGGTCCGGACTTTGTGGCCAAAGACTAGGTCATTTGGACTAAAACCAGTGCTTTCTTGAACTACACCACGCGCAGACAACAAGAGCCATGGCAACGCCTCCTCCCAATCTCTCCGCATCTCAACACAGTAAGCGCGCAAGAGAGACTTCAACGTGGCATGCCAGCGCTCCAATGCCCCCTGACTCTGTGCGTGATACGCGCTGCTCAAATTGTGCTTCACCTGCATCGACTTCAACGCTGCAGCAAATGTTCTGGAGATAAAGTTAGACCCTCTGTCGCTCTGAATTACCTTCGGAATGCCAAAGACAGAAATGAATTTAGACAAACATTTCAATATTGACCTTGTGGTAATTGTTCTCAAGGCATACGCTGCTGGATACCAAGTGGCCTGGCACATGATGGTAAAGAGGTACACACAACCAGATTTCGAAGGGGGTAGTGGACCTACACAATCAATAATGAGATGCTCAAATGGTGTGCCAACAGACGGAATAGGTTGAAGTGGTGCAGGTTTAATGGGAGTACTCTGTTTCGCAACCTGGCAAACATGACATGCTTTGACAAATCTAGATACATGGCGTTTCATCCGTGGCCAGTAAAAATGTTCCAAAAGACGTCGGTAGGTTTTCTTAACTCCAAAATGCCCAGACTCTGCTCCATGGGCTGTTCTCAAAATCAAATCACGGTATTTG
>NC_084629.1:9328656-9341156 GCF_033978795.1 Nerophis ophidion
AAGAAGGGCTGGAAGACTCTGGAGTGGCCTTCACAGTCGCCAGACCTAAATCCTATAAAAAAGCTGTGGTGGGACTTGAAGAAGGCAGTTGCAGCACGCAAGCCCAAGAATATGACTGAACTGGGGGCCTTTGCCCAAGAGGAATGGGCTAAAATACCTGTAGATGCTTGCAAGAAGCTTGTGTTCAGTTATGTATCACCTTTGAAGGATGTCATTACTGCCAAAGGGTGTTCTACTAAGTACTAAAGATGCATGTAACTAGGGGGTTGAATCATTTTGTCAATGAGATATTAAGAAAAATGTCCTTTTTTGGTATTTTGTAAAATACAGTGTTACAATTTAAGTTGCATCCGTCTATTTGACACATCTTTATTTGATATGACTATAAACAAAATACGGAATAAATGTCCAACTTGCTAAAACACCAACATTGTGTGGGGGTTGAATAATTTTGATCACAACTGTATGTGACTGTGTCGACACGCTGTTTTAACGGAGGAAAAGCAGACGTGACGACAGGCTGTAGAGGACGCTAAAGACAGTGCCTATAAGGCATGCCCCCAATATTGTCACCCGGGTGGAAATGGGGAGAAATTCGGGAGCTTGGTTGCCCCGGAAGATTTTCGGGAGGGGCACTGAAATTCGGGTGTATACTGGAAAAATCGGGAGGGTTGGCAAGTACGGTCAGTATGCAAGACACAATTTGGTCGCCTCTGGGTCAATGAGAAATTTTAATAAAAAAATAAAAATAAAAAACATGACACAAAAGCAGACGGACAAAGTTTCAAGGAGCTTTCTTCTTACTGTTGCGTCCGACCAGTTTTCCTCTCAGGTAATGAAACACACTGGTCAATCCCAAATTATTTTGGATGGCATATGTTGAGTAAGAAGAACCACCAGGACATAATAGCAATATTACCAAGTTTTACTAAAGCTTTAGGAGACCAGCCCCTGCAGTGCAATAATAGCAGCAGCAAGAAGCGGTCTAAAAATCAAAAGGAAAGAGTCATCTTATTCAGTACGAAAACAGCCCTTCCCGCTCAGAAAAAAATACAACCTTATTGTTCTAAACTGATAAGGCCTCCTCCATGAAACAGGGACTGCATTATACTCCAAGCAGACATTACAGGCCTTCAAGGTGAAACACAGAGTTCACTAACGAATATAAAAAAAATTTAAGAGTACATTTGGGAAAATCTTAGCTGCCTTAAACATGACTATGGATAAAGAAAGAATACTTAAAAATATATGCATTCTCCACAATACCAAATTACTTAAATCTTAAATTAGCACATTAACAACACAAAAGGAACAACAGGTCAACTTTAATGTAATGTGAGTATTTTTTCATGCAAAATGCAACACAAACCATATGGATTAAAATGAATATTTGTCTGTGACTTGAAGGGGAACATTATCACAATTTCAAAAGGGTTGAAAACAATAAAAATCAGTTTCCCAGTGGCTTGTTGTATTTTTTGAAATTTTTTTCCAAATTTTTCCGGTCCCCGAATATCCCTAAAAAAAAAGCTTTAAAGTGCCTGATTTTCGCTATTTGCGATGTGACTATCCATTTCCCTGTGACGTCATACAGTGCTGCCAATGTAAACAAACAATAGCACGGCAAGATATAGTAACATCAGCTCGGATTCAGACTCGGATTTCAGCGACTTAAGCGATTTAACAGATTACGCATGTATTGAAACGGATGGTTGGAGTATGAAAGTATTGAAGAACAAAACTGAAGCTATTGAGCGAATAGCTATTGACGCTATGTATAGCCATAGCATGGCCGAATAGCTGCGTTAGCATCGCCGGTAAAATGTGCGGACCAAACGATCAGGACTTTTGCATCTCGTGACACTGGAGCAACTTAAATCCTTCGATTGGTAAGTGTTTTTTTCGCATTAAATGTGGGTGGAAGTAAACGTAATATAGTTGCAAATGCATCTGCAGGTTATTCATACATCTCTGTGCCATGTCTGCTTTAGCACCGGCAGTAAATAGCATGTTAGCATCGATTAGCATAGCATGTTAGCATCGATTAGCTGGCAGTCAACATCAACAAAACTCACCATTGTGATTTCGTTGACTTTATCATTGCAAATGCATCTGCAGGTTATCCATACATCTCTGTGCCATGTCTGCTTTAGCACCGCCGGTGAATAGCATGTTAGTGTCGATTAGCGTAGCATGTTAGCATCGATTAGCTGGCAGTCACGCCGCAACCAAATATGTCGGATTAGCACATAAGTCAACATCAACAAAATTCACCTTTGTGATTTCGTTGACTTTATGGTTGCAAATGCATCTGCAGGTTATCCATACATCTCTGTGCCATGTCTGTCATCGCCGGTAAAATGTGGAGACACTTTGGCACATTCAATGGGGGTCTGGCGGCAGACACTTTCGCATCTTCGGGCCAGTGGTGCAACTTGAATCCCTCCCTGTTAGTGTTGTTACACCCTCCGACAACACATCGACGAGGCATGATGTCTCCAAGGTTCCAAAAAATAGTCGAAAAAACTGAAAATAACAGAGCTGAGACCCGGTGTTTGTAACGTGTTGAAAATGAAAATGGCGGCTGTATTACCTCGGAGACGTCACATTCTGACGTCATCGCAAAAAGAGCGATAAACAGAAAGGTGTTTAATTCGCCAAAATTCACCCATTTAGAGTTCGGAAATCGGTTAAAAAAATATATGGTCTTTTTTCTGCACCATCAAGGTCTGGTGATAATGTTCCCCTTTAAAAGGAGGAGCATGAGCAGCTGAAAAAAATCAGTCAATAATAATTAATTGGAAACATCCAATAATTCATCAACATCATCATTGGCATTATTTGATTTCATTGTCAAAACAATTTATAAATAAATAATATAGATAGGCTCCAACAGTCACATTGACAAGAAGTCACTTTAGAGAGCCAATCAATGATCTTGTGGGCGGTTTAAAAGAGACAACAAGCCTCAGCCTACGTGGCCGTCTTCCTCCCGGCACCAGTGTTTGAATTGTCTCCATTCAATAGTTATTTTAGGAAGGTAAAAGAGCAGATTAAAAAAAAAAACTGCTTTATAAAAAATGTTCAAGGAAAATGTCATTCGTTAGTATGGTCATTATTCTCATTATGTTTCTGGATAATGCTGTGTTTATCTTTTTTATGGTTTTTGTTTAGAAAAAAATGTCCGAATGGAGCACCACTACAGTTGAAGACTGTTTATTCCCCTTTCAGTTTCTGCACAGGATGTGATTTATGTCCTGAAGGGTCTGGAGATACACTTGGTGCCATCCATTCCTGCAAGATGTATTGAGATTCACTGGCTACATGATGGAAGCGACGTGGTATTGTTTAATGGCATGGTGGACATTCTCTATCATCCATACAAGAACCGAATCACTCTGGACCGGGTCTCGGCAGAACTCATCATGAAAAACGCCACATATGAAGACAGTGGAGTCTATAGCCTGTATATGAACATAAACCAAGAGCTGCATTCACGTCACTATAAAATTGAGGTTATAGGTAAGTTTTCATTTCCATTCATAAATGATTTAACACAAATGTTGAGCATTATAAATAATAACTTGTCTGATCTTAGTTCATTATGCAATTTATATGCCGATTTCAAAAGGCCACGGCCCCCTGATACCCCTTCTCAACTGTCCATGCGACGTCAAGGCTTGGTTAGCCCAGAATTTTTTAATAATGAATGCGGGAAAAACTGAAATTTTAGTTTTTGGTCTGGCCCTCACTGACTTGGGACCATTGCAAAATTACGTGCGTCCCAAGGTCACCAGCCTTGGCGTCACTATAGATCAGGGGTCGGCAACCTGAGACTCCGGAGCCGCATGCGGCTCTTTGACCACTCTGATGTGGCTCAGCCGCATACTTGCCGACCGCCCGGAGAAGTCCGGTAGATTTCCAATTTTAATGTCTCTGTCAGAAATCTCCCGGGTAAACATTTTTCGATTTTCACCCAGACATCAACTTTGACGGCGTGCCGTGATGACAATACCTCTAACTCCCTTTCTACATGTCATCGCCCCAGGATTTTCACCATGCTATCTGCGTGCCGGCCGTCCGGTCACATTTTTGATGCGACCTCTGTCTGAACGCATACGCAACTGCAAGGCATACTTGGTCAACAGCCATACAGGTCACACTGAGGGTTGTGATATAAACAACTTTAACACTGTTACTAATATGCGCCACACTGTGAACCCACACCAAACAAGAATGACAAACACATTTCAGAAGAACATCTGCACTGTAACACAACATAAACATGACAGAACAAATACCCAGAATCCCATGTACCCTGATCACACACCCCAAAACCCCGCCCACCTCAACCGATGCACGGAGGGGTGGGGGTTGAGTTGGTGGAAGCTGAGTGTATAATGGAGCCCGGAAGAGTAAAGATACATGGGATTCTGGGTATTTGCTCTGTCGTGTTTATGTTGTGTTACAGTGCGGATGTTCTCCTGAAATGTGTTTGTCATTCTTGTTTGGTGTGGGTTCTCAGTGTGGCGCGTATTAGTAAGAGTGCTAAAGTTCTTCAAACGGCCACCCTTAGTGTAACCTGTATTGCTGTTGAATAAGCATGCCTTGCGGTCTCTTACGTGTGTCTGCAAAAGCCTCGTCAAACAATTCTTTGGGCTGGCAAGCTATTTGTACAAACTGTAGAGGGCGGTAGTGACATCATTGTACGCTGGTGTTCATTGAGTGAACACCAGCGTACAATCGAGAGAATAATTACTCTGAAATTCGGGAGTCTCCCGGGAAAATTGGGACGGTTGGCAGGTGTGACGCTGTCAATCGGCATTCTTATAAAACTCGCGGGCCGCGTTAACATTACATTTTCATATTATGGTGCAGGCCGCATGTCTGAGACCCTTGGTTTATACATAGCACAAAAGCAAAAAATAACTCTGTATGCAGTATTATTTCAGTATAAATTTCAAAAGAGTTTTGTGGCTCCCATTGTTTTCTTTACTTTGTGAAACGGGTCAAAATGGCTCTTTGAGTGCTAAATGTTGCCAACCCCTGCTATAGATAGCGATTTTAAACTTGACAAACAAGTCAAGGGCGTTTTAAAATCGTGTTTTTATCATCTTCGTCTTTTAGCAAAGGTAAACCTGTTTTTATCTTTTAACCTTTTTGAACAAGTCGTGCATGCTTTTATATCAAGTCGCCTGGACTACTGCAATGCATGCAATTATGCTGGCATTAGCCAAAACGCTCTCTCCCGGTTGCAGTTAGTCCAGAACGCAGCAGCACGACTTTTAACAGGGGCCAGGAAACACCAGCATATAACCCCAATCCTTGAGAGTTTGCACTGTCTCCCTGTTCATTTTAGAATTGATTTTAAAACATTGCTGTTTGTTTTTAAATCTTTACATGGACTGGCACCTCAATATATCTCGGACCTCATCCAAATTTACAATCCCGCGCGCGCTCTGAGGTCCGAGAGCCAGCTCCAGCTCGTGGTGCCCAAGACCAGACTTAAAACTAGGGGAGACAGGGCCTTCTCTGTGGTCGGTCCCTAAACTCTGGAGCACTCTGCCCCTCCATGATAGAACTGTTCCCATAGTGGAGTGTTTTAAGTCTCGTCTTAAGACCCATTTTTATTCTCTGGCTTTTAACACTACGTGAGTTGTGTGGTCCTCTGTTACCCTCTGTGTTTTAAATGTTTTATTTTTATTTACTGTTTTAATTGGTTTCACCCTTAAAGTCGTTTTTAATATTTATCTTATATTGTTTTTATATTGGTTTTGTATGTATGTATTAATTTATTATTATTTATTATTATTTTATTATTTTTTGTTTTTATTCAGTCTTTGGTGGAGCTTAGGATAGTATTTGAATGTTGTTTTTAATATTGTTGTGCAGCTCTTTGGAAACATGTTTAAATGTGCTACATAAATAAAGCGGATTGGATTGGATTGATTCATTAGCAATTGTGTTAGTTGTGTTACTTTTGTTGTGTACATCAGTGTTTTTCAACCTTTTTTGAGCCAAGGTGCATTATTTTCCATTGAAAAAATCCGGAGGCACACCACCAGCAGAAATCATTAAAAATGTTTACTCCGTAGACAATAAAAAGTCGTTGTCGCAATTGTTGGATATGAATTTGAACCATAACCAAGCATACATCACTATAGCTCTTGTCTCAAAGTAGGTGTACTGTCACCGCCTGTCACATCACACCGTGACTTATTTTGAGTTTGTTGGTGTTTTCTCGTGTGTAGTGTTTTAGTTGTAGCCTTGCGCTCCTATTTTTGTTGCTTTACCTGTTGCAGTTTCATGTCTTCTTTTGAGCGCTATTCCCCACACCTGCTTGGTTTTAGCAATCAAGAATATTTAAGTTGCTGCTATCTTTTTTTGTTTGGACATTCTCGTGTCATGTACGGATGTGCTTTGTGGACGTCGTCTCTGCTCCACACGCTGAAAGTTTTTGCTGTCGTCCAGTATTCCGTTTTTGTTTACTTTGTAGACAGTTAAGTTTTAGTTTCGTTCTACATAGCCATCCCTAAGCTTTAAAAGCCTACTGAAACCCACTACTACCGACCACGCAGTCTGATAGTTTAAATATCAATGATGAAATATTAACATTGCAACACATGCCAATACGGCCGGTTTAAATTACTAAATTGCAATTTTAAATTTCCCGCGGAGATTCTTGTTGAAAACGTCGCGGAATGATGACGCGTAAGCATGACGTCGAGAAATGTCGAGATATATTAGCGCAGCACTACTAGCGGCTAAAAATAGTCTCTTTTCATCGCGCAATTAAACAGTATTCTGGACATCTGTGTTGCTGAATATTTTGCAATTTCTTCAATTAATAAAGGAGACTATAAAGAACAATGCTGTTGGTGGAAAGCGGTGGATCGCAGCTGTCTTTAGCACCGAAACACAGCCGGTGTTTCTTTGTTTTTAACACAGAGCGGTCAAACGAACATGTTTCTCTACATCAACCAGCATGTTTTTGGATGGGAAAATTGTGATATATATCTTACCGGAGACATCATTGGATTATTCGCCCTCCTGCAGTAGCTGTTTAAAAGGCAGCTGTGAGCTTGGCTCCTCGGCTTCTCTCTGAGACACTGCGTGTTCACCGCAGCCATCCGACCTCGAGGTATGTCTTTACAATCTCACTAAAAAAACTATTAAAACAATAAGCAGATAAGGGATCTTCCAGAATTTACCTAGTAAATGTGTCTAATTACATCTGAAACGCTCACACTGCCACGGCCCGGAGCCGTCGCTTTTTATTTTATTTTTTTTTTTTTTCTAGTCCTTCGCTATCAATATCATCATCAACGAATCTTTCATCCTCTTTCAAAGTAATGGGGAAATTGTCGTTTTCTCGGTCTGAATAGCTCTTGCCGCTGGAGTCTCCCATTATAAATAATGTGAGGACGTGAGGAGCCCTCACCCTTGTGACGTCATCGTCTGCGACTTCCGGTAAAGGCAAGGCTTTTTTATCAGCACCAAAAGTTGCAAACTTGATCGTCGATGTTCTCTACTAAATCCTTTCAGCAAAAATCTGGCAATACCGCGAAATGATCAAGTATGACACATAGAATGGACCTGCTATCCCCGTTTAAATAAGAAAATCTAATTTCAGTAGGCCTTTAATGCCTTTTCTTAGGGGCACTCACCTTTTGTTTGTTTTTGGTTTAATCATTAGATACCTTTTTACCTGCACACTGCCTTCCGCTGTCGCCTGCATATTGTGATCACGGCAAACCACCGTCGTCTCACACGACGTGTTCCCAACATCTACAAAACAATTAGCCACCGGCTGCCACCTACTGATATGGTATGGTATAACATGGTTACTCTGCGGAGCTCTAGATGACACAGACACTCATCAACGGCACATGATTTGCAGATTAAAAATAATGGTTTGCGAAAAAATATTTTTAACCCAAATAGGTGTAACTGTATAATCTCCCACGGCACACAGTGGTTGAAAAACGCTGGTGTACATGTCTGAACACTGCATTAAATCTATTGACCCCTCCGAAACGAAAACAAAACAAAACATTATGGCATGTTTTCGATCCTTCTTTTGCGTTTCTTTTACAGACAAAGTAACCAAACCCAACATATCCTGTGAGATGAACGACACAAAGCAGGCGATGCTCGTGTGCTCAGCAGAGTCCAGACATCCTCATTTGTTAAACTTTAAGTGGAACTCAGGTGGAAAGGAGCAGACTGGACACCGTTTAACAATAACTGTCAGGAATGAAGATGATGATCAAGTTTATCATTGTGAAGTCAGCAACCCTCTGACCAATGAAACGGCTTCATTCACTGCAAAGGACTGCTTCCTGGGTAATTATAATCAATATTGATGAAAGTGAAATATTCAAATGCTGGTTGTACATTATTTAAATGTTTTTTTGAAGGTATTGTTTTGAGTTTGACTTTTTTTTCTTTCTGTTTAGATAAAATATCATATGTTCAGCAGACAATTGCCATTGTATCCTACATCATCATTCTGATCATCACGTTCAGTGGTTATGTTATGTACCTAAAGAGTCACTGTTCAAAAGGTAAAACAACTGAACACCACACAAAAAAAAGACAGAAAAATGACTTGAATGATAATAAGCTAACGCCGAACTCTTTCATTTGAGATTTATTTCGATTGATGACGAATTAATATCTAAGATCATTCTAAACCTACATTTTTTTCGTGTGCACAAACTTTAAACCCATGTCACATCTTTTTCACGTCATTACATACCAGTGCAATAAAATGTATTATCTTAATTTAGATCTACATGTAATGTTTTAATATTCATTTAATTACAAAGTATTTCATTATCAGTAATCAGCCTTTTTAGTTATTTCATTATTAATAACTTTGCTGGGATGTCTGTAGTTTCCTTACTCCGCTAACGTAATAGGAATGCAATTATTTTTGTGTTGTTGTTAGATGTTTCAGTGTCCAACAGCTGACAGTGTCTTCATGCTTCCTTCCATAGCTAAACTAAAAGAAAAGTTGAAGCCGGAAGAACATCTTAACCCAGGTGATATAAAGTTGTTAACTAATATTCTGATTCATAATCGGACTTGTGTTTATATTTTGGACTGTTTTTATATGTTTAATAGCTTTAAAGAATGTTAGTAGTTTCATTACTTTGCAAACAAGTTTGGAATTTGTTTGTGTTGTTGCATGTTTTTGTTAGTGTCCAAACCGCATAAAATGTCTTCCTAGACACAGTACATACCTTTCCTTCCAATGACAGACTGAATTAAGTAATAAAAACGTGATTAAATTGCATACTTGCCAACCCTCCCGGATTTTCCGGGAGACTCCCGAAATTCAGCGCCTCTCCCGAAAACCTCCCGGGACAAATTTTCTCCCGAAATTCGGACAAATCTGTAAGCCACGCCCCTTCCAGCTCCATGTGGACCTGAGTGAGGACAGCCTGCTTTCACGTCCACTTTCCCACAATATAAACAGCGTGTCTGCCCAATGACGTTATAACTGTAGAATGATTGAGGGCGAGTTCTTGGTTTCTTACGTGGGTTTATTTTTAGGCAGTTTCATTAACGTCCTCCCAGCGCAATAATAACACACAACAACAGCAGTCACGTTTTCGTCTACTGTAAAGCAATGTTGTGACACCCTTAAAAAGGACAATACTGCCATCTACTGTACATGTGACAATAACATCTACGGCTTTTAGAGAGTGCAGTGCACAATTGCGCAGACAACGAAGAGACGAAGCAGAAGAACGAGGAAGATACAGCCGTGGCGACGCCGACGACGACGAGTAAGATGAAGAAATACGCTTGTAAGTTCCACGCCGCAGCTGCGATTGGACCTGGATAGCCTCCGGGAAGAAGTAGCGGTAGTTAGAAAATTAGTGACGGGGAATAGAACGAGGATGGATAATTCAACCCTTAACTCAACAATGAGTAGATGAGTGTTATGTGTGTATATGTGTAAATAAATGAACACTGAAATTCAAGTATATATACACGTATGTATAAATATATATATATATATATATATATATATATATATATATATATATATATATATATATATACATACATCATCTTCCGCTTATCCGAGGTCAGGTCGCGGGGGCAGCAGCATAAGCAGGGAAGCCCAGACTTCCCTCTCCCCATCCACTGGGTTATATATATATATATATATATATATATATATATATATATATATATATATATATATATATATATATATATATATATATATATATATATCGCTAGAATTCACTGAAAGTCAAGTATTCCTCCCCTCTTAACCACGCCCCCGACCACGACTTTCCCCAACCACACCCCCCCCCCCCGTACATGGGGAACAGTTAAAACATACAAACTGTTAGAACGTAATACAAAAGAGCTGTTTTTGCTTTAAAACAAAGTAATATTCCACTCCCTATCTTCAACATCCTCTTTTGGTCTGCACAGGCATGGACACTATTGCCCAACTTGAAGATACCGGAGGGAATCATCAAGTTTATGAAGAAAATCTGACACGAGAAGATGACTTACCAAATCAAGCAACTCTCATCAACCAGCAAGTAGAAGAAATCAGGTGAAACCACACATGGGCAGGAAGCAGTTTTAGTCATGACACAATGTGGAAGGTCTCATTCTCTCGTTTTTTCTGAAAGACGAAAAAATGAACCATGAAGGAAAAAGGACTTCTGGTGTTACCAACACAATCCCTTTTAATGCATGCCCTGCAGTAACTGTGACCAGGACTAACAATGTGTTGATTCTTTTATTGTGGGTCATTATTTGACATTTAAATATGATTATGGATTGTGTGACCAATAGAGAGGATGACATTACTGTACAGCAGGAGTCACCAACGCGGTAGCCTGTAAGGACCAGATGAGTCGCCCGCTGGCCTGTTCTAAAAATAGCTCAAATAGCAGCACTTACCAGTGAGCTGCCTCTATTTTTTTAAATTGTATTTATTTACTAGCAAGCTGGTGTCGCTTTGCTCGAAATTGTTTAATTCTAAGAGAGACAAAACTCAAATAGAATTTGAAAATCCAAGAAAATATTTTAAAGATTTGGTCTTCACTTGTTGAAGTAAATTCATTTTTTTTTTTTTTTTACTTTGCTTCTTATAACTTTCAGAAAGACAATTTTAGGGAAAAAATACAACCTTAAACATTATTTTAGGATTTTTAAACACATATACCTTTTTACCTTTGAAATTCGTTCCTCTTCTTTCCTGAAAATTTAAACCAAAGTTCAAGTATTTTTTATTTTTTTTTATTGTAAAAAATAATGAATACATTTGAATTTAATTCTTCATTTTAGCTTCTGTTTTTTCGACGAAGAATATTTGTGAAATATTTCTTCAAACTTATTATTATAATTTAAAAAAAACTCTTCTGGCAAATCAAGAAAATCTGTAGAATCAAATTTAAATCTTATTTCAAAGTCTTTTGAATTTCTTTTAAAATGTTTGTTGTGGAAAATCTAGAAAAAAATAATGATTGCAGATTGGATTTTAACCTATTTAAAACATGTCATCAAAATTTTAAAATTAATCTTAATCAGGAAAAATTACTAATGATGTTCCATAAATTCTTTTTTTAATTTTTTCAAAAAGATTCCAATTAGCTAGTTTTCTCTTTTTTTTTTTCGGGTGAATTTTGATTTTTAAAGAGTCGAAATTGAAGATAAACTATGTTTCAAAATTAAATTTTCATTTTTTTTTCGTGTTTTCTCCTCTTTTAAACCATTCAATTAAGTGTTTTTTTTCATCATTTATTCTCTACAAAAAACCTTCCGTAGAAGGAAAAAAAATGTACGACGGAATGACAGACAGAAATACCCATTTTTTTGTGATATTTATCTGTTTCTATATACATTTATTGTGAGAAATCATTAAGATGATTAGTTTTTCCACAATGATAAATATCATTAATTATTAAAAAATAACAGACTGAAAGGTAGATTGAGCAAATTGGCTATTTCTGGCAATTTATTTAAGTGTGTATCAAACTGGTAGCCCTCCGCATTAATCAGTACCCAAGAAGTAGCTCTTAGTTTTAAAAAGGTTGGTGACCCCTGCTGTACAGAGTGAGGCAAACATTTCCATACAGAGGAAAACAACTTGTTTTTATAGGGTAACAAAATGCTTTCTGTAAAATGTGTTAGCATTGCAACCATATGATTGCTTCCAGAACCGGCTTTAAGGATTATTTCAATGTGTTGCGCTTTGTTCAAATGCTTCTGCTAGATTATCTGAAATATAAAATAATACAATGTTGAATGTACGGAAACGTATGGCACACCCTTATGATGGACTCATGTTATGACGGCGTTGAAAAAATCTGCAAAGACTCCTCCCACCCCACCAAGGACTGTTTTCACTGCTGGACTCTAGGAAGAGGTTCTGCAGCCTCCGAAGCAGAACCTCCAGGTTCTGTAACAGCTTCTTCCCCTCAGGCCGTAAGACTCTCGAATGCATCATAATTAAATGA
>NC_084629.1:9346156-9378656 GCF_033978795.1 Nerophis ophidion
GAGCGGCCGTGCCAGCAACTTGAAGGTTGCAGGTTCAATTCCCGCTTCCGCCATCCTAGTCACTGCCGTTGTGTCCTTGGGCAAGACACTTTACCCACCTGCTCTCAGTGCCACCCACACTGGTTTAAATGTAATTTAGATATTGGGTTTCACTATGTAAAGCGCTTTGAGTCACTAGAGAAAAGTGCTATATAAATATAATTCACTTCACATTCGTGGATGAGGATAGTGAGAGTGAAAGACTAGAAAAAAAAAAGACAGGGCAGTGGGAGCGATTCAGATGTTATTATACACATTTACTAGGATACTTCTGGAAAATCCCTTATCTGCTTATTGTGTTACTAGTGTTGTAGTGAGATTATACTGTCATACCTGAAAGTCGGAGAGGTGTGGTGACCACCAGTTTCTCTGAGGGAAGCCGCGGAGGAGGCAAGAGAGTCGCAGCTGCCTCTTTTTACACGAGGAACGACTCAAGCTCCGCTCATGTCTACGGTAAGAGCCGACTTATTACCACAGTTTTCTCACCGAAACCTGCTGGTTGACATGTGGTCGGTAACCATGTTCGCTTGACCGCTCTGTTCCATAGTAAAGCTTCACCTTCGGGAATGTAAACAAGGAAACCCCGGCTGTGTTTGTGTTGCTAAAGGCAGCTGCAATACACCGCTTCTCACCTACATATTTCTTCTTTGACATCTCCATTATTAATTGAACAAATTGCGAAAGATTCAGCAACACAGATGTCCAGAATATTGTGTAATTATGCGATTAAAGCAGACTACTTACAGCTGGGGTTGGGCTGGAAATAAATGTCCGCTACAATCCGATACCTCACGCGCACGCGTCATCATACCGACGTTTTCAACAGAATACGTCGCGCGAATTATAAAATTGCAATTTAGTAAACTAAAAAGACCGTATTGGCATGTGTTGCAATGTTAATATTTCATCATTGATATATAAACTATTAGACTGCGTGGCTGTGTTGGCCCTGCGATGAGGTGGCGACTTGTCCGGGGTGTACCCTGCCTTCTGCCCGATTGTAGCTGAGATAGGCGCCAGCGCCCCCCGCGACCCCACAAGGGAATAAGCGGTAGAAAATGGATGGATGGATGGAGACTGTGTGGTCGGTAGTAGTGGGTTTCAGTAGGCCTTTAAAACATGACATTAAAAATACATATTTATTGTGAGAAATCATTAAGATGATCAGTTTACACAAAGATAAATCTCATTAATTATTAATAATAACATAGAGTTAAAGGTAAATTGAGCAATTTGGCTCTTTCTGGCAATTTATTTAAGTGTGTATCAAACTGGTAGCCCTTCGCATTAATCAGTACCCAAGAAGTAGCTCTTTGTTTCAAAAAGGTTGGTGACCCCTGCCGTGGATGTTACTGTCATATATGCATGCACAGTAGATGGCAGTATTGTCCTGTTTAAGAGTGCCACAACATTGCTTTTTACGGTAGACGAAAACGTGACTGCTGTTGTTGTGTGTTATGCGCTGGGAGGACGTTAATGAAACTGCCTAACAATAAACCCACATAAGAAACCAAGAACTCGCCCTCGATCATTCTACAGTTATCACGTCATTGGGCAGGCTCTCTGTTTATATTGTGGGAAAGCGGAGGTGAAAACAGGCTGTCGACACGTCACTCAGGTCCGCATGGAGCTGGAAGGGGCGTGGCTTTCCAGCTTTGCCTGAATTTCGGGAGATTTTCGGGAGAAAATTTGTACCGGGAGTTTTTCGGGAGAGGCGCTGAATTTCGGGAGTCTCCCGAAAAATCCGGGAGGGTTGGCAAGTATGCCTCTGGCTAATATGTTATTAATTCTAATAGGGCAAGAAATAAGTTCGAATAATTATAGTATAGACCAGGGGTAGGGAACCTATGGCTCTCGAGCCAGATGTGGCTCTTTTGATGACTGCATCTGGCTCTCTGATAAATTTTAGCTGACGTTGCTTAAGTAATTAATAATTCCGCTGGTAATCACAGTGTTAAATATAAAGTTCAAAATATAAAACATTCTTATGCATTTGAATCGATCAATCCGTTTCTATCGCACCTGTTCAAGAAGTCGCATTAATGGTCAAAAGTATTTTTTTTTTTTGTTAGTTAGCTTCAGAATAACACAATTATTAAAAAGAATAAGAGACTTATTATACTCCAAAAATGTTGGTCTTACCTAAAAATGCATGCATTTAGTTGTTGTGATCAGGGAAAGTACAAATAAAAGAGGAGGCGTAAAATTCTCTTGTAAGAGCGTGAGACGAAACTGTACAAGGGTCTGCGGGTTTCTCCTCATTGAGCTAAATTGAATCATGTCTCTGTTTAATTCCTTGCTTCTCGTCTGTTTAATAGATGTCATCAGTGTTTGAACTTGACAGTTGTTTCCGGTGTTAAAAATATTAAATGGCTCTCACAGAAATCCATTTTAAAATATTTGGCTTTCATGGCTCTCTCAGCCAAAAAGGCTCCCCACCCCTGGTATAGATAGTGGTTAGTCGATTGCATATCCAGTAATGAAAAGACTGAAAACTTGCACACATACAGTCGTGGTTAGAAGTTTACACACACATGTAAAGAACATCATGTCATGGCTGTCATGAGTTTCCAATAATTTGTACAACTCTTATTTTTTTGTGACAGAGTGATTGGAGCGCATACTTGTTGGTCACAAAAAAAACATTCATGAAGTTGGGTTCTTTTATGAATTTATTATGGGTCTACTGAAAATGTGATCAAATCTGCTGGGTCAAAAGCATACATACAGCAATGTTAATATTTGGTTGCATGTCCCTTGGCAAGTTTCACTGCAATAAGGTGCTTTTGGTAGCTATCCACAAGCTTCTGGTTGAATTTTTGACCACTCCTCTTGACAAAATTGGTGCAGTTCAGCTAAATGTGTTGGTTTTCTGACATCTACTTGTTTCTTCTGCATAGTCCACACGTTTAAGTCAGAACTTTGGGAAGACCAATCTAAAACCTTCATTCTAGCCTGATTTAGCCATTCCTTTACCACTTTTGACGTGTGTTTGGGGACATTGTCCTGTTGGAACACCCAACTGTGCCCAAGACCCAACCTCCGGCTGATGATTTTAGGTTGTCCTGAGGAATTTGGAGGTAATTCTCATTTTTCATTGTCTCATTTACTCTCTGTAAACCACCAGTTCCATTGGCAGCAAAATAGGCCCAGAGCATAATACTACCACCACCATGCTTGACGGTAGGCATAGTGTTCCTGGGATTAAAGGTCTCACCTTTCCTCTTCCAAACATATTGCTGGGTATTGTAGCCAAATTGCTAAATTTTTGTATAATCTGACCACAGAACATTCTTCCAATATGTCTTATCTTTGTCCATGTGATCAGCAGCAAACTTTAGACGGGCCTTAAGGTGTCGATTCTGGAGCAAAGGCTTATTTATTGCAATTACTTAAGGCCTTACTTCTTGTTAGCTTTCAGTCCATGGCGATGTAAAACACGCTTGACTGTGGACACTGACACCTGTGTTCCAGCAGCTTCCAATTCATTGCAGACCTGCTGTTTGGTGGTTCCCGGTTGACTCTTGATCATCCTGACCAATTTTCTCTCAGCAGCAGGTGTTAGCTTGCATTTTCTTCCTTATCGTGGCAGTGACAAAACTGTGCCATGCACTTTACACTTACAAACAATTGACTGCGTAGTTGCTCTTGGGACCATAGGCTGCATGGAAATGGCTCCAAGTGACTTTCCTGACATGTTCAAGTCAATGATTCAAATTTTCAGATGTGTGCTGAGTTTTTTTTTTACTTTCTCATTGTCGCATTTGTAACCGAGTCTAATGACTGCATCATATGAGCCCTATTTAAATGGGCTCAGAGACGTCAACAGGTGTCGTCAATCATAATAACTCACATGAAGTTAAAAGGCCATGCCATGAAGCTAATTGGATTTGATTGTAACTTTTTTACATCACTAAAAGGGATCATGTATGTTGCTGTATGTATACTTTTGACCCAGCAGATTTGGTCACATTTTCAGTAGACCCATAATAAATTCATAAAATAACCAAACTTCATGAATGTTTATGGTGACCAACAAGTATGTGCTCCAATCACTATCACAAAAAAATAAGATTTGTAGGAATTATTGGAAACTCAAGACAGCCGTGGCATTTTGTTTGTGTAAACTTTTGACAACGACTGTTGAATACCTTCTGGTGTACCTTGTAAAATCAAAGGTAAAACCGAAATAGATACTTTTTTAAATGAGGATGCATAATATTAGTCACTTCTTCTTACACAGAATATACTTAAAAAGGAATTGCACTTTTGGGGGAATTTTGCAGATCATTGACAATCCTTATGTAAGACAAGCACACATAAAAAATGTTTAATATGCAATTTTTTGGGGGGCATTCTAACTCCTAAATAAATGCTCCGAGTCAAAGGAAGTCGGTCTATACTGCCTAGAAAGAACTTAAATAGACATCCAAACACTTCCATCAACGTTTTATGTACACACTGTAAGTATATGTGTAAAGTAGTAACAGGCATATTCATAATAACATGTAGTATTTATTTTTTTTGCTCATTTTAAGCGGCGCATAAGTTTAAAAACCGCATCACAACTTTGGCTTTTCCTTCAACAACATAACTGATTACTGCTCATTGCAAACTTTGAGACCCTAACAAACATAATAAAACATCTTACTGTTCTATGTCAACCTACACTGGGGTGCAAACTGTTAGGCTGTTAATATACCGTATTTCCTTGAATATGCGCCTGCCTTGAATTACTGCCGGGTAAAATTAGCTCCCCAAATTAATGAGCGCATGCCTACTTTAAACGCCGGGTCAAATTTGTGACATCAAAAGTGATGCTTCCCATGGCGTAATTTTCAAAATGGCAGAGGTGGTTTTTTTTTGCTGTTACTGTGTGTAAACCAGGGGCCTTGTTCCACAGCCATACAGATCACACTAATGGTTGTGTTATAAAACAACATTAACACTCTTAATAATATGCGCCACACTCTGTGAACCCACACCAAACACATTTCTGGAGAACATTGGCTCTTATAAACGCAACATTACCCAGAATGCAATGTATCCATGACTCTTGGCTATATTATACACGCACTAGCAACAACCCCCCCGTGCGTCAGTTGAGGTGGGCGGGTTTGGGGGCGCGTGTATAATATAGCCAAGAGTCACGGATGCACGGCGTTATGGGTAATCCCTATGCTGCGTTTATAATGTGCCACAGAGCCAATGCTCTCCAGAAATGTGCTTGGTGTGGGTTCACAGAGTGTGGCGCACACCAACAAGAGTGTTAAAGCTGCCTACATCACAACCATCAGTGTAAAAGTATGGCTGTTGACCAAGAATGCATTGCAATCTCGTATAAGGAGCAGCGAAATGCATGCGTCCTGCTGGTACGCAGACAGCATGATGTAAAAGTGGGCGCGATGACATGCTGTTGAACAGTGGTCCCCAACTACCGGGCCGCAGACGGGGAATAATTTTTTATTATTTTCTTTTTTATCTCACTCAATTTTTTACTGCATGCCATTGGTAAGCGCAGGGGTGAAAAGAGGGCTTTAAAATTATTAGCACCTGCTTACTTTTACCGCATGCTTTGAATAAGCGCAGGAGTGAGAAGAGGTTTTAAATGAATTAGCGCCCCGGCGGCAATTCAAGGAAATACGGTATTCCCGTTTAGATACACTGACTTATAATCCTTGCCAAGAAACAAGGGGGTGGAAAAAAAAAAATCTTATTTTTCGCCATCTACAGGTCTAAGTTGACTGTCAATGTGTACCAACTTCTCAGTTCATGATGACATCCTATTATTAATCAATCAATCAATGTTTATTTATATAGCCCTAAATCACAAATGTCTCAAAATGACTGTACAATCCACTACGACTACGACATCCTCGGAAGAACCAACATAAGGGCAAGGAGAACTCACACCCAGTGACAATGATGACAATGAGAACCTTGGAGAGGACCTCATATGTGGGCAACCCCCCCCCTCTAGGGGACCGAAAGCAATGAATGTCGAGCGGGTCTAACATGATACTGTGAAAGTTCAATCCATAGTGGCTCCAAAACAGCCGCGAGAGTTCAGTTCAAAGCGGATCCAAGACAGCAGCGAGAGTCCCGTCCACAGGAAACCATCCCAATCGGAGTCGGATCAGCATCGTAGATATGTCCCCAACCAATACACAGGCGAGCGGTCCATCCTGGGTCCCCACTCTGGACAGCCAGTACTTCATCCATGGTCATCAGACCGGACCCCCTCCACAAGGGAGGGGGGGACAGAGGAGAAAAAGAAAAGAAGCGGCAGATCAACTAGTCTAAAAAAGAGGTCAATTTAAAGGCTAGAGTATACAAATTAGTTTTAAGGTGAGACTTGAATGCTTCTACTGAGGTAGCATCTCGAACTGTTACCGGGAAGGCATTCCAGAGTACTGGAGCCCGAACGGAAAACGCTCTATAGCCCGCACACTTTTTTTGGGCTTTAGGAATCACTAATAAGCCGGAGTCCTTTGAACGCAGATTTCTTGCCGGGACATATGGTACAATGCAAATCGGCAAGATAGGATGGAGCTAGACCGTGTAGTATTTTACACGTAAGAAGTAAACATTCTAAGTGCACAGGAAGCCGGTGCAGGTGAGCCAGTATAGGCATAATATGATCAAACTTTCTTGTTCTTGTCAAAAGTCTAGCAGCTGCATTTTGTACCAACTGTAATCGTTTAATGCTAGACATGGGGAGACCTAAAAATGATACGTTACAGTAATCGAGACTAGTCGTAACAAACGCATGGATAATGATCTCAGCGTCGTTAGTGGCCAAAATAGAGCGAATTTTAGCGATATTACGGAGATGAAAGAAGGCCATTTTAGTAACGCTTTTAATGTGTGACTCAAAGGAGAGTTTGGTCAAAGATAATACCCAGATTTTTTACTGAGTCACCTTGTTTAATTATTTGGTTGTCAAATGTTACAGTTGTATTATTAAATAGAGGTCGGTGTCTAGCAGGACCGATAATCAGCATTTCCTTTTTTTTGGGCGTAAATTGCAAAAAATTAGCGGACATCCATTGTTTAAATTATCAAGGTGAGAGACATGATTTATAATTTAGAATTAACTCTCACAAGCTCTAAGGCGAGAAAGCAGCTTCCCAGCTCATGATGTTGACATGGCAGCATAAGGAAGTTACTGCTAAATGTAGGTCCTTAACGTTAGCGTTTCTAATAACAAAATAACTAATACTTGGTTAATATTCAGGTCACAAAATGTAAATGGAGTATCGTGGCGCTTTTTGGATGGGTATTTAATTAGGTTTTACGTGCATCATGGCTCCAATTGGCTCTATTGTAAGCGGACTTTTATTTTACGAATCGAAATGCAATAAAAAAAAAAAACATATGTTCTTTGTATTTGCACTTGAGTTTCTTTTCTGCACATTTAATTATTCGCCACTCTTTAACAGTTTCTGCACAGGTTGTGAAATACGCCCTTAAGGGTCAGGAGATAAACTTGGTGCCCTCTATATTTGGACAACCCGATGACATTCTCTGGAAACACAATGGCAAGAAGGTGGTATTTTTCGATGGCATGGAGGAGTTTGTGTTCCCTCCGTACGAGAACAGACTCACCCTGGACTGGGCCTCTGCAGAACTTACCATCCAAGAGACCTTGTATGAAGACAGTGGGAACTATGAACTGGAAGTGAAAGTATACAAGGAGGTGCATCGCTCACAGTATACATGGGAACTTATAGGTAACGTTACTTTTCTCTCTTAAGCCCCTTCTACACTAAACATCATCCAGGGTAAATCCCACCTAACGTTATCCTTGTTCACACACACACTGGTCGTTTGAGAACCCCTCCCCTTCTACTTAGTACGCATGTGCGGAAAATTAGCACCTCATAGTCACCTCCAGTGTTGCTTTGTGTGCAAAATTTAAAATTATCCAGTGTTGTGGTATTTCAATTAACTGGAATCCAGTGTGCTGTAGGGACCTATCGTAGTGAATCACACCCGAGCCATCATAAATTAATGAAATCTTTAACGGACATGTGTAAGTAAACATTGTGGTAAAGAACATTTTACAACATTTATCTAGGGTTTTAGATATCTGGTCAGGACAGTCCTCACTCTTTTACCTTCACCTTTATTGTCTATTCCTTTTTGGTGATTTTATATACTCTGCACTTAGACGTTGAGTCCACGACATACATGGCGCACAATAACTGCTTTGCCAGTCCAAAAGCATTCGGAGTTTTCCGTAGTTTTCCCTCGACAGCCAGGTAATACAAAGCACACGCTACCTTTTTTTTTTAATCACAACCACGTTGTCTCTCCTCCGACAAATAGACAAAAGTTTTTCGGTAAGTAGAATCACAGCTGACCTGGACATTAGAAAGTTCTCTTGCCGTCTGAGAAGTGTTGTATCCCAAATAGCTGCAATTACTTTCTCTTAAGGCAGGGGTGTCCAAAGTGTGGCCCGGGGGCCATTTGCAGCCCGCAGCTAATGTTTTACTGGCCCACAACACATCATTCTAAAAATACTAAAACTTTTTTTTTTAAACATTAAAAAGTGGAATAAAAGAGCAATCAGGTGAAATGCTACAAGAAAAAGTTGCATTGTTGACTCTAATACTCTAATAACCCGATTTTTTTTTTCATAATTTCTCAAAAAATAATAATGAATCAAAATCAATGTTGCTATAAATTATTGATTGATTTAAGAAAAAAAAGGACATGAATACAACAAACATAAAACCTTGAAAAATATGAAAATTATTTAAAAAAATACATATTATATACTAATACTAATTATACTATTGATTGTTATAATACATATATTAAAATATTTACAGTCTATATATATTGTATGTATAGTATATATATATATATATATATATATATATATATATATATATATGTTTTGATTGGATTATCCAGAGAATAGTGCTCGATACCGTGGTAGAGCGCAATATGTAGGTGTGGGAAAAATCACAAGACTACTTCATCTCTACAGAACTGTTTCATGAGGGGTTCCCTTCTCCTGATGATTGAGGGAACCCCTCATAAACAATTCTGTAGAGATGAAGTAGTCTTGTGATTTTTCACACGCATACATACATACATTATATATATATATATATATATATATATATATATATATATATATATATATATATATATATATATATATATATATCTGAGGGTGCTATAGAGATTTAAGTGTTGAATGAAAAAAATTAAAATTAAAAAGTATGACCATGGGTGGGGCACTTTTGGATCCCCAAGAATTTTAGTGGTATTTAATAACAAATGTCTTTGATTAAAAAAAATAATAATAATATCAATACATTTAAATCAATTTTGCAATGAATTATTGACCAATTTAGGGATCCAATTACTTCACATCAAATATTGCACTTTGAAAACCTTTTTGGGAAAAAATATTGTATATTTTGTATTTTTGACCCAAAAATAGGGTTTCGACAAATTGCTCGTAAAATGTGATAAAAAATAATGAAGTAGAATTAGAGATTCAAGGGTTTTATCAAAACAATTAAATAACTTATTTTGGCCCTTTTTTAAGAGTGAAACCCTTCTGGGTCCCTAGGATTTAACTTGAGGGAGCCCCAAAAATAAAAAAGTATTTGTATTGGTTTTGAAAATGAAAAAATATCAAAATGGCCCCCGGCGTGCTTTGATTTTTCAGTGTGCGGCCCTCAGTAGAAAAAGTTTGGACACCCCTGCCTTAAGGTATTCATGTGTGATTTCCACCAGCGGAAGGAGAAACACGGGCATGTCTGGATGACTCGCCGCTATATTTCCAGTGGTTAGCTCAGAGTTACAAAACCACTTTATAATCAAACTGGCTGTGGCGCGTTCTTACTGATGTCACTTCCTGTGTGGGGCGTGGTCTTTCTGGCGTCACTTTCTCTCCGAACTCTGTTTGTAAACGATCAATGAGTCCATACAAAGCTAAGAGCCGGAGATTCCAGAAATAGACGGCGCAATTACCCGTGTAAAAAAATTGTCCGAGGAGGGGGACCTTAAACGATAGTTTAGTGGCTGAAACAGGGCTTAGACTAAATAATTATTTGTTTAGGGGTTTTCCGGCTTAGTGTAGACATAGCCTTAATGTGTGTAATTGCTACATCGGCGAAAACAAGCTAGATTTTGTCATTTCCTATACACATTATAGTGGGAACTTTGACACATATTTAAATTTGTTCAAAAACACTATAAAATGTGACTCCTAATAGATCATCCTTGAAAGAAATTCAAATATTCAAATACCCACCTTACTAACGTTGCTTCCTCCACATTCAGGTTTGTGATAAACAGGGCATACATCCATCCATTTTTCTACCGCTTATTCCCTTTTGGGGTCACGGGGGGCGCTGGCGCCTATCTCAGCTACAATCGGGCGGAAAGCGGGGTACACCCTGGACAAGTCGCCACCTCATCGCAGGGCCAGGGCATACATATGTATCATTATGTCGTGATAATGAATGTCGATGTCCCGCAATTTTAAAGCAACAAGCGAACAAATGCACTAAGTCAGGGTTATCAAACTCAAATACAGAGTGGGCCACAATTTAAAACGGAACAAAGCCGCGGGCCAAAGTTAAACAAATTAACCTTTAATAGGGGCGCAAATGAGTTTTGCATTGAATATTGAGCAAGCAAGGCTTATATAACTTTATAGTGACATGCAAAATCCAGTTTCAAATAATAATGATAAAAAAATAGTGGCATATCAAATACAATTTTAATAAAAATGGAATGCCTCTTTTCTATTTGCAGCGTTCTGAGGTAAACATCTATTTTATTTCCATTGGCTAATAATAAATTTGAAAATAAAATAATAATAATGAATGAATCAAACACTGAAGCCTTGAAGTAGCAAGAGAATGTGCATGGATAAAAAGTTCATTACTGCTCAGTTTGCTACACTAATTTGCTATAACACATAACTTAATAGTGCAAAATCAACTTTCCAAAAACAAACAAAAAATCATCATTGGTATATTAAATACAATTTGTTCTCCTGAAATGTGTTTGTCATTCTTGTTTGGTGTGGGTGCACAGTGTGGCGCATATTTGTAACAGTGTTAAAGTTGTTTTTATACGGCCACCCTCAGTGTGACCTGTATGGCTGTTGACCAAGTAGGCTTTGCATTCACTTGTGTGTGTGTAAAAGCTGCAAATATTGATGTGACTGGGTTCGGCACGCTGTTTGTACGGAGGAAAAGCAGACGTGATGACAGGTTGTAGGAAACGCTAAAGGGAGTTCCTTAAAGACACGCCCCCAATATTGTTGTCCGGGTGGAATTTGGTAGAAATTCGAGAGAATGGTTGATTTTCGGGAGGGGCACTGAACTTTGGGAGTCTCCCGGGAAAATTGGGAGGGTTGGCAAGTATGAGTATTAGCGGTGAATGCGGTGTTACAGCGGCACCGTCGCTGTATGATATCGGCGGGCCAGCTCTAATGTTAAATTGATATTGCCTCAAGGGCCAAATAAAATCACACGGCGGGCCAGAGTTTGACACCCATGCACTAAGCATTCTAGCTAGTGGCTAATGTTCCTCCACAGTTCAAAGCCACTTCTAAATCAGCAACCCTTTCCTCCATGGCGGCAAAGAAATTACTTTTCATTAGTTTCAGTATAATCTCTGGTGGATGAGGACTAGTTAAACATGTTACGATACACATAAACTGCAGGATAATATAGGAGAAGGAGCAGAGGTCTTGAATGTAAACAAAAGTGAACGGACCAGGCACAATATTATTTAGCCAATACGATATTTTTTCTATTATCAAAAAATCTCATGTTTTTGTTGTTTACAAATTTTAAAAAATATGTCCCTGGGCACTGCAATGAGGTGGCGACTTGTCCAGGGTGTACACCGCCTCCCGCCCGATTGTAGCTGAGATAGGCACCAGCGCCCCCCGCGACCCCAAAGGGAATAAGCGGTAGAAAATGGATGGAAGTCCCTGGACACACACCAAATGACTTAAATCAGAGCCAATAGTAGGCAATGATGTAAATATTGCTAATATTACTCCCCCATCTTGTGTTTTTGTATTATAATTCTGATTGAAAATGGAATCACTCAATGAGCTTGAAAATTGGAACTATCAATATCAGCATTGGTATCGACTAGGGCTGTGAATCTTTGGGTGTCCCAGGATTCGATTCAATATCGATTTTTGGGGTCACGATTTGATAATATATTGATTTTTTCGATTCGATTCGATTCAAAAACGATATTTTTCCGATTCAAAACGATTCTGTATTCATTCAATACATAGGATTTCAGCAGGATCTACCCCAGTCTACTGACATGCTAGCAGAGTAGTAGATTTAAAAAAAAAAAAAGCTTTTATAATTGTAAAGGACAATGTTTTATCAACTGATTGCAATAATGTAAATTTGTTTTAACCAAAAATATGACTTATTCTATCTTTGTGAAAACATTGGACACAGTGTGTTGTCAAGCTTATGTTGTCAAGCCACTGTGACACTATTGTTCTTTTTTATTATTTTTATAAATGTCTAATGAAAATGTCAGTGAGGGATTTTTCATCACTGCTATGCTGAAATTATAATTAATATTGATACTGTTGTTGATGATATTAATTTTTGTTTCATTACTTTTGGTTTGTTCTGTGTCGTGTTTGTGTCTCCTCTCAATTGCTCTGTTTTTTGCACTTCAGAGTGTTGCTGGGTCAGGTTTGGTTTTGGAATTGGATTGCATTGTTATGGTATTGCTGTGTAGTGGTTTGTTGGATTGATTTAAAAAAAATAAAAATACAATAAGAAATAAAAAAAATCGATTTTTGAAAATGAGAATCGATTCTGAATTGCACAACGTAAACGAACCCCTAGTATCGACCAATACGGCCCGAAATGTGTAGTGTCAAACCAATCTAATGTAAAGTATCCCCAAAAAAAGAAGAATAGGGGTTTATTATATTTTCACATAAGTGTAGATAGAACCATGTTACAATAGAAAGTAACCAGATATTGACAGTAAATTAACAATAATTTTGAGAATATAATACGACTGGAAATGACACAATATGTTGCTGCATAAATCAGAGCCAAATTGGGAGCTTTTGTAACCCGTTTTGAAAGAGATATAACATTTATATATCAAATAATATATTGTGATGTATATTGTTACTAGTGGAAGTTGCAAAAAATATTGCGATATACAAACGTTTGTACATTTTCGGCCATATACCCCTTCCCGATGCATTATGCATTCATTATACATACTTTTTACACTAGATAATGGGTGTCAAACTCTGGCCCGTGGGCCAAATTTGGCCCGCCGTGTAATTTCATTTGGCACTTGAGGTAATATCAAATTAAGATTAGAGCTGGTGCCGCTGTAACAACGCATTTGCCAACCCTCCCGAATTTCACTGTCCCTCCCGTAAATCTCAACAATTCTTCGGAATTTCTCCCGATTTCCACTCGGACAACAATATTGGGGGCGTGCCTCGAAGGCACTGCCTTTAGCGTTCTCTACAACCTGTTGTCACGTCCGCTTTTCCGCCATAGAAACAACGTGCCGGCCCAGTCACATAATATCTGCGGCTTTAACACACACGAATGAATGCAAGGCATACTTAGTCAACAGCCATACAGGTCACACTGAGGGTGGCCGTATAAACGACTTTAACACTGTTACAAATATGCGTCACACTGTGAAGCCACACCAAACAAGAATGACAAACACATTTCGGGAAAACATCCGCACCGTAACACACGTAATACCCAGAACCCCCTTGCAGCTCTAACTCTTCCGGACGCTACAATATGCACCCCTGCTACCACCAAACCCGGCCCGCCCCCCAATTTTTATTTACATTTTATTAGATATGCCAATGATATTTTTAAATTATTATTGATAGGTTGATTGGCAACACTAAATTGGCCCTAGTGTGTGAATGTGAGTCTGTGTTGTCCTTTGATGAGGTCGTGACTTGTCCATGGTGTACTCTGCCTTCTGCCTGAATGCAGCTGAGATACGCTCCAGCGACCCCAGAAGGGACAAGCGGTAGAAAATGGATGGATGGATGGATGGATAATTTGAAACTCGACTTTGCATGTCACTATAAAGTTATATAAGCCTTACTTGTTCAATATTCAATGCAAAACTTGTTTGGATCCCTATTAAAAAGGTTCCGTTTTAAATGTTGGCCCACTCTGTATCTGCACTAGATTAACGGTAACTGCTTAGACATGCAGGAGGGGTAGGATTAAACACAGTGGTACCTCAACCTACGACAACATTGCGTTCCACGACCACGCTTATAACTCAGAATTCTCGTTTCTTAAAGCATCCCCGCCCATTGGAATGAATGGAAATTGATTTTGTCCTGTGATTTGCCCTTCCAAAACAGCACTGTCATCATTCCTTTAAAGAAAAAACAAACCCTTTTAGATTGCTTAAAAAACAATACAATAGTAATACAAACAACTACAGTACAGTAGTTTTATAAATATAACAGAGTAGGTGCAAAATTCCAACGGCCATGGCTTGCATGAATGATTCATTTCCATTTTGTAATACAGTAATCATTATGTAAAACGTTAACATATTCCAGCAAACTGAAGAGGACTTTGAAAACCTGTTTTGCCTCAACACTAGATCCAACATGAACTAAGTTATCAAAGAGGGAAGGCTGGTCAATCAGGCTGAGAGTAATGGTGTTAAAGAAGTGTATATTGCTCATTATGCCATCTCCTACAATCAGTGTTGTAGTAGGGAATATTGACGCTTTTCAGGGCATTTGCTGGGATTAGGGTTGCACGGTATACTGGTATTAATATAGTACCACGATACTAAGGAATCATATATGGTACTATACCACCTCTAAAAAGTACCGGTCCCCCAGACCCCGTCGTCATCTCATGCCATTGCTGGTTTACGAGCAGACGAGCATATTCGGCAGCGCACCATCAGGGAGTACTTGCGAGCAGACAGTGTTCAGACAGAAAAAGGGAGAACGGACACATTTTGGCTTAAAAACTAAAAATATAGGTGAAGTTGTAACACTGGAACGCCCTCAGGAAGAGGTGCTTTAAGACATGGCTGGCTAGTTAGCGGCGAAAGTCCATCCGCAGTCTGCAGTGTTGTAGCTAAATCACTAATCCTCGCCTCCATGGTAACAAATAAAGTACGTTTCTTACAAGAAACATGCTTCACTACACACTGTCGCTCACCGCCATCAAAATGTAAACAAACGCCATTGGTGGATCTACACCTAACATCCACTGTAATGATACCAAGTACAAAGGCGTATCTACTCGATACTATGCTTACATTGATATGTTTTGACATCACAACATATTCTTTCGTTGTTTGTATATTATGTTTATAAACTCAAGAATATGACCAATCTATGATCCCGCAACTACTTGGTATCGGATCGATACCCAAATTCGTGGTATCATCCAAAACTAATGTAAAGAATAAGTGATTATTACATTTTAACAGAAGTGTAAATAAAACGTGTTAAAAGAGAAAACAACCAGATATTAACAGTAAATGAACGGGACGGCGTGGCGCAGTGGGAGAGTGGCCGTGCGCAACCCGAGGGTCCCTGGTTCAATTCCCACCTAGTACCAACCTCGTCACGTCCGTTGTGTCCTGAGCAAGACACTTCACCCTTGCTCCTGATGGGTGCTGGTTAGCGCCTTGCATGGCAGCTCCCTCCATCAGTGTGTGAATGTGTGTGTGAATGGGTAAATGTGGAAGTAGTGTCAAAGCGCTTTGAGTACCTTGAAGGTAGAAAAGCGCTATACAAGTACAACCCATTTATCATTTAAGTAGATTAATAATACATTTTTTACCAGTTGTCTTTAATAATTTTGACGAAATAGAAAGGATAATGACACAATATGTTACTGCATGTGTCAGCAGACTAAATTAGGACTAAATTGCTTACTAATAAAAGACAAGTTTTCTAGGATGTTCACTATATTTAGGAAAAACTTGCAATAAGAAGCATATGTCTAACGTACCTTTGATTTTTTTGTCAAAATAAAGCCAATAATGCATTTTTTTTGTACCGAAAAATATCGAAATATAGTTTGGTATCGGTACCAAAAAATTGGCATCGGGACAACTCGTCGTAGCAGCAAAGCAACAGACTCCCCTGCAGGAGCATACTTCAGCAGCAGGACGAGGATGTCAGCAGGAAGGCTGCTCAAGGTTTGGTTTCCATCCATCCATCCATCTTCTTCCACTTATCCAAGGTCGGGTCGCGGGGGCAGCAGCCTAAGCAGGGAAGCCCAGACTTCCCTCTCCCCAGCCACTTGGTCTAGCACTTCCCGGGGATCCCGAGGCGTTCCCTGGCCAGCTGGGAGACATAGTCTTCCCAACGTGTCCTGGGTCTTCCCTGCGGCCTCCTACCGGGTGGACGTGCCCTAAACACCTCCCTAGGGTTAGGCGTTCTGGTGGTATCCTGACCAGATGCCCGAACCACCTCATCTGGCTCCTCTCGATGTGGAGGAGCAGCGGCTTTACTTTGAGTTCCTCCCGGATGGCAGAGCTTCTCACCCTATCTCTAAGGGAGAGCCCCGCCACCCGGCGGAGGAAACTCATTTCGGCCGCTTGTACCCGTGATCTTATCCTTTCGGTCATGACCCAAAGCTCATGACCATAGGTGAGGATGGGAACGTAGATCGACCGGTAAATTGAGAGCTTTGCCTTCTGGCTCAGCTCCTTCTTCACCACAACGGATCGGTACAACGTCCGCATTACTGAAGACACCGCACCGATCCGCCTGTCGATCTCACAATCTACTCTTCCCCCACTCGTGAACAAGACTCCTAGGTACTTGAACTCCTCCCCTTGGGGCAGGGTCTCCTCCCCAACCTGTAGATGGCACTCCACCCTTTACCGTGTTTGGTTTCCAATGAATGGAAAACAAAATGACTTCAATCTCACGCGAAAAGCTAATGCTAGCAAGATGGACCGAATACTTTGGGGTCGAAACTAATGGCGTTCACTCTGGCATTTGCTACGCCAAGTAGCAGGTAGGAGGCTTGCATCTTAAATTAATCTCGCACTTTAAAGCATCCCAAAAAGCCGCAAGACACCTCGTACATCCATCCATCCATCCATTTTCTACCGCTTATTCCCTTTGGGGTCACAGGGGGACGCTGGTGCCTATCTCAGCTACAATCGGGCGGAAGGGCCAACACAGATAGACAGACAACATGCACTATCACATTCACACACATCCATCCAGTTTCTACCGCTTGTCCCGTTTGGGGTCGCGGTATCTCAAAATACTCGTAAGTTGTGTAGTGAATTATATGTATATAGCGCTTTTGTGGGGCGGTTTAGCTCGGTTGGTAGAGTGGCCGTGCCAGCAACTTGAGGGTTGCAGGTTCGATTCCCGCTTCTGCCATCCTAGTCACTGCCGTCGTGTCCTTGGGCAAGACACTTTACCCACCTGCTCCCAGTGCCACCCACACTGGTTTGAATGTAACTTAGGTATTGGGTTTCACTATGTAAAGCGCTTTGAGTCAGTAGAGAAAAAGCGCTATATAAATTTAATTCACTTCACTTTTCTCTAGTGACTCAAAGCGCTTTACATAGTGAAACCCAATATCTAAGTTACATTTAAACCAGTGTGGGTGGGCACTGGGAGCAGGTGGGTAAAGTGTCTTGCCCAAAGGACACAACGGCAGTGACTAGGATGGCGGAAGTGGGAATCGAACCTGCAACTCCCAAGTTGCTGGCACGGCCACTCTACCAACCGAGCTATACCGTCCCAAGTTCTGAAGTAATCTGAAGTTAAGATAGTAGTACATTTAAGTACCACATACTTCAATGTAACGCTGTTACCTGTTCTGGAACACTACCAGCACTACAGACTTCCATCCATCCATTTTTTACCGCTTATTCCCTTTTTGGGGTGGCGGGGGGCACTGGCGCCTATCTCAGCTACAATCGGGCGGAAGGCGGGGTACACCCTGGACAAGTCGCCACCTTATCGCAGGGCCAACACAGATAGACAGACAACATTCACACTCACATTCACACACTAGGGCCAATTTAGTGTTGCCAATCAACCTATCCCCAGGTGCATGTCTTTGGAAGTGGGAGGAAGCCGGAGTACCGCACTACAGACTTGTTTGGTGTTTTATTCTAGAACTGCTCTTCGTCCATTTTTACCATCAATAATAACAGTATTTTGTTTTCCATGTGTTTGTTTACAGACAAAGTAGCTACACCTGTCATATCCTGTGAGATGAGCGACGCAAAGCAGGCGACGCTTGTGTGCTCAACAGAGTCCAAACATCCTCATTTATTAGAGTTTAAGTGGAGCTCAAATGGAATCAAGCAGACTGGACCGAATGTAACAATTACTCTCGAGGATGAAGATGATGATCAAGTCTATCGTTGTGATGTCAGCAACCCACTAAGCAACGAAACGGCTTCATTTACCGCTAAGGACTGCTTTCTGGGTAATTATTATCATTACGTCAGTTGTCAAAATGCAATGTACTACTTTGCTGCAACTAAGGTTGTACGGTATAGTACCGCGGTACTAATGAATCATATTCGGTACTATACCTCTAAAACAGGGGTGGGCATTACGTCGATCGCGATCGACTGGTCGATCTCGGAGGGTGTGTCAGTCGATCTCAAGCCAGGCATTAAAAAATAGACATAAAAATGAGCAATCATCAATCATACCAAAACTTCCCTTTCGTCAGTTGTTTGACATTCTCGGCACCCGAGGATCTTGTGAGATGACGCTGGCTGCTGCGAGCTCATATTTAAGAAAAAAATCACTAACAGGGCGGACGCAGAGAAACACATTTTATTTCTAGGGACTCCGTACCTACTGTCAAAACTTCAAAGACCGACTGCACAGTTCCTGTCTTCACCATAAAAGACCTGTTTCATCCTGCCTGTGCTAACAAAATAAGAGTCTCAGAAAGCTAGCGTGCACAAGCTAGCAAGCTACGGAGTTTGACGCCAATGTATTTCTCCCCCGCCCTCAGCGACCGCTTTCTCACTTGCTTGCCCACCCGCACACTCACTGACGTCACTCACCTGCTGCCAGACATTAAAGGGCCACACACATATGCTACTCTCATAACAAAGTGTTTAAAAACGAGTATGCAAGTTGGACAAATGAGATGCCAAATCCAACCACTTTCATGTGGTATTGGACAGAAAGGAGGACTTTTTTTTTTCCTCCATTTGAAAATGCGGACGTTATCAGCACCACTGTCTAATTCCAATCAATGCAAGTCATCGGAATCAAATACACCACCTTATATTCTTGTCTTCATGAAAGAAAGGAATCTATGTGTGTTAAACATGCTTGTATTATCATTAAACACCATTAACTTGTTAACAAAAATGTCTCTTTCATAAATAAATAAATATAAATTATAAATAGGAATGAGGTAGATCTCCTCGACTTGGTCAATTGAAAAGTAGCTCGCCTGCAGAAAAAGTGTGAGCGCCCCTGCTCTAAAACCCTCCCGTCGTAATCACGTCGTGTCGCGTCGTTGTTTTTACAATCCCGGAGTACTTACAAACAGACACATTGTGTAGACAGAAAAGTGAAGTTATAACACTGAAAAGTCCTCAGGAAGAGGTGTTTTAAAACATGGCTAGCCTTAATCCTGGTCTCAATGACGACAAATAAAGTACGTTTCTTACAAGTATCATTTCTGCAGGACAAGGAATAGCTAAACATGTTCACTACACAACGTAGACCAGGGGTCACCAACGTGGACCAGATGAGTAGCCAGCTGGCCTGTTCTAAAAATAGCTCAAATAGCAGCACTTACCAGTGAGCTGCCTCTATTTTTATTTTATTTTATTTATTTACTACCAAGCTGGTCTCGCTTTGCTCGACATTTTTAATCGACATCCATTGCTTTCCTCCTCTCCAAGGTTCCCATAGTCATCATTGTCACCGACGTCCCACTGGGTGTGAGTTTTCCTTGCCCTTATGTGGGCCTACCGAGGATGTCGTAGTGGTTTGTGTTGTGGTTTGTGCAGCCCTTTGAGACACTAGTGATTTAGGGCTATATAAGTACACATTGATTGATTGATTGATAATTCTAAGAGAGACAAAACTCAAATAGAATTTGAAAATCCAAGAAAATATTTTAAAGACTTTGTCTTCACTTGTTTGAATACATTAATTTATTGTTTTACTTTGCTTCTTATAACTTTCAGAAAGAAAATTTTACAGAAAAATTAAAACCTTAAACATGATTTTAGGATTTTTAAACACGTACACCTTTTTACCTTTTAAATTTCTTCCTCTTCTTTCCTGACAATTTAAATCATTGTTCAAGTAAATTAATTTTTTTTATTGTAAAGAATAGTAAATACATTTTAATTTAATTCTTCATTTTAACTTATGTTTTTTCGATGAAGAATATTTGTGAAATATTTCTTCAAACTTATGATTAAAATTCAAAAAAATTATTCTGGCAAATCGAGAAAATCTGTGGAATCAAATTTAAATTTTATTTCAAAGAGGATTTTAACCTATTTAAAACATGTCATCAAAATAAAAAAATGTATCTCAATCAGGAAAAATTACTAATGATGTTCCATAAATTATTTTTAAAATTTTTTCAAAAAAATTCGAATTAGTTAGTTTTTTTCTTCATTGTTTTCGGCTGAATTTCAAAAAGAGTCGAAATAGAAGATAAAGATAAAAGTTTCAAAATTAAATTTTCATTTTTTTCGTATTTTCTCCTCTTTTAAACCGTTCAATTAAGTGTTTCTTTCATCATTTATTCTCTACAAAAAACCTTCCGTAAAAGGAAAAAAATGTACGACGGAATGACAGACAGAAATAACAATTTTATACATACATACATATATACATACATATATATATATATATATATATATATATATATATATTAAAAGGTAAATTGAGCAAATTGGCTATTTCTGGCAATTTATTTAAGTGTGTATCAAACTGGTAGCCCTTCGCATTAATCAGTACCCAAGAAGTAGCTCTTGGTTTCAAAAAGGTTGGTGACCCCTGTCGTAGACAAACGCCATTGGTGGATCTACACCTGACATTCATTGTAAAGATACCAAGTACAGGAGCGTATCTACTTTATACTATTTGGGTTACATCTATATTTTTTAAGCATCACAAAATATTTTTTTGTTTAAAAAAAAAAAAAAATATATATATATATATATATATATATGGTTTATAAACACAGTACGTCCCCGTACACGTGAGGACTTTGAATATGACCAATGTTTGATCCTCTAACTAAATGGGTTGTACTTGTATAGCGCTTTTCTACCTTTTTTTGAGGAATTCAAAGCGCTTTGACACTATTTCCACACTCACCCATTCACACACACATTCACACACTGATGGCGGGAGCTGCCATGCAAAGGTGCAAATCAGCACCCATCAGGAGCAAGGGTGAAGTGTTTTGCTCAAGGACACAACGGACGTGACTAGGAATGGTAGAAGGTGGGGATTGAACCAGGAACCCTCAGGTTGCTGGCACAGCCACTCTCCCAACTTTGTCACGCCGTCCCCTTGGTATCGGATAGACACCTACATTTGTGGTATCATCCAAAACTAATGCAAAGTATCCAAACAACCGAAGAATAAGTGATTATTATATTTTAACGGAAGTGTAGATTTAACATGTTAAGAGAAATTAAGCAGATCAATTAGGGCTGGGCGATATATCGATATATGCGATATATCGCGGGTTTGTCTCTGTGCGATACAGAAAATGACTATCGTGATATTCGAGTATACATTCTCACACAGTTGCTTTTAGCTGCGGGCATTACACTACAGGCTCTTCTCACTCCTTCTTGGTTCTCCTTCTGACAGACAGCAAGCGCACAAACTTTCACACGTCACATACTGTCATGTCATACGTCACATACGTATACGCCCTCGTCCAGCAGAGAGGTAGCAGCGTGGCTAACGTTAGCTGTGTTGCTAGCAGAGTGTTGCTAGCGGATAATACGAGATAAAGAAGGTGCGAATCTGTTCACAAATGAAGGAAGAATTAATTCCCAAGAAAAACAGACCATCGTCTGGCGGTGGTTGGGCTTCAAGCGGGAATATGTCGAACAGACAACTTTAATTTGTCAAGTGTGGGGCACAAGCTTTGCCGCCAAAAGTACCATTACTGCTAATATGTAGCATTTGAAAAGTCACCTGCTAATAACTTTAATAAATACAGTTTTGATAAATTGACTTAGTTGTGATTTCCTTCTCTGCATGAAAGTTTAAAAGTAGCATATATTAATGCAGTATGAAGAAGAATGTTTTAATGTAGACACATAGAATCATCATCCTGTTGTGATTATATGCATCAAGTGTTCATTCAAGGCTAAAGCAAAATACCGACATATATATCGTATATCGCGGTATGGCCTAAAAATATCGCGATATTAAAAAAAGGCCATATCGCCCAGCCCTAAGATCAATCAATCAATGTTTATTTATATAGCCCTAAATCACAAGTGTCTCAAAGGGCTGCACAAGCCACAACGACATCCGCGGTACAGAGCCCACGTGAGGGCAAGGAAAAACTCACCCCAGTGGGACGTCGGTGACAATGACTATCAGACAAAATAATAGATTGAGAAATGAAACAATATGTTATTGCATACATGAGCAGACTAATTAGGAGCCTTTGTTTGCTTACTTACTAATAAAAGACAAGTTGTCGTGTATGTTCACTATTTTATTTAAGGACAAACTTGTAATAAGACAATTAAAAAAAAAAAGACAATAATGCAATTTTTTGTGGTTCCCTTTATTTAGAATGTATCAACATACATTTTGGTACCTGTACCGGTACCAAAATATTGGTATCGGGTCAACACTAGCTGCAACCAGAGGCACTGCCGACTATTTTTAAAAGTCAGTTAGTCAACACAAGTTACATCCACACATACTTCTCTTACAGCGCGATAATTAGAAAAATGGAAACAGGTGTTCAAGACAAAATTTCATGACCCCCTTTTAAAATGATTGAAAAAAATAATAAATAATAAGCTCCACATTGGCTTTTTATGATGTTCACACAATAAAATGTGCCTGTTAGTTAGCACCAAGTGTGAGAAAAATGTATCACTTGTTTGCTCCACCTTTGAGATAAGAGGCGGTCAAATAGAATAGAATAGAATAGAATAGAATAAAAAGTACTTTATTGATCCCTGGGGGAAATTCAGCACCACAGTTCGCTCACAATAAACAATAATAATAATAAATAACATGACGTATATTATACATATAATATAATATAAATATATTCTACATCTATTCTACATTTAAGTGCAGTCAAGGAACATATGCATTATACAGTCTGATGGCTGTCGGTATGAAGGACCTCCTGTGTCGTCCCGTGTTACATTTTGGGAGTCTGAGCCTTCCACTGAACGTGCTCCTTCTCTCCGCAAGGTCCGAGTGTAGTGGGTGGGAGGTGTTGTCCATAATGGCTAGGAGTTTTGCTAGACTTCTCCTCTCTGACACCACCGCCAGAGAGTCCAGCTCCACTCCCACCACGTTACTGGCCTTGTCTACCAACTTGTCCAGTCTGTTTGCGTCCCTCACTCTCAGCCCGCTGCCCCAGCAAGCCACGGAGTACAAGAAAAGCGCTCGCCACCACCGACTCGTAGAACATCTTCAACATCTCTGTACAGACGTTGAAGGATCCTAGCCTCCTGAAATGGTTGCTTTTTAAAGTCGCATGAAGGAAAGCTTTCTTTCTTCATGGTGGTGTTACAGTACAGCCTTTAAGCAAACCCCCTAGCCAGATAAGCCCGTCCGGTAGAGATGCGCGGGTAGGCAATTATATCATCTGCAACCGCATCACCAAAGTCGTCACCCACCCGCCACCCACCCGAACCAACATTTGATCAGAACCGCAACCGCCCGCCACCCGCCCGTTGAAATACATCGGAGGTCGGCCACTTTTACTTTTACCTTTCACAGAGCTATTTAAACTCGTTTCACAAAATAATGACGACAATGGGAGCCGCTAACATTCTCGCGAATATCCAATGACGTTGATCCTGATGACAAGAAACAGGGCGTGCTGTGAAGCCATCGCCTTTGACATCTTCAACAACATGTATAAACCGAATGTTAGTCCAGCAACATGTTGAATGCAGCTTCAGCTATCACACGTACTAAATTGTAAGGCATACTGGGTGATACGGAGTACACTCATGGTTGTGATATTAACAATTTTAACACTCGTACTAATATGCGCCACGCTGTGAAGCCACACCAAACAAGATTGACAAACACATTTCGGGAGAACATCCTCACAGTAACACAACATAAACGCAACACGACAAATACCCAGAATCCTTTGTATCCGTGACAATTCCTGAATATATTTTACACCCCCGCCCCCCCAACCCCGCCCACCTTACCGACGCACAGGGGGGTGGGGTGGGTGGATAAAATAGTCAGGAATTGTCATGGATGCAAAGGATTCTGGGTATTTGTTGTGTTGCGTTTATGTTGTGTTACTGTGAGGATGTTCTCCCGAAATGTGTTTGTCAATCTTGTTTGGTTTGGCTTCACAGCGTGGCGCATATTACTAAGAGTGTTAAAATCGTTTATATCGCAACCATTAGTGTACTCTGTGTCACCCAGTATGCTTTGCACTCGTGTTCGTGTGTCTGCGAAAGCCACACACAACATGTTGCTGGACTGAAAAGTAAATCGGACATGCTGTAGAAGGCGTCAAAGTCAATGGCTTCATAGCACGCCTTAATACTTATTATCTGGGTGACTGCCAGCAGTCATTCTAGAGAATATTAGCGTCTCCTAATGTCTTCTTCGCTTTGTGACACAGGTCTTAAATAGCTCTTTGAATGGTAAAGGATACCGATCCCAGAACCATGTATATCAAATATTTCCGGATGGTTCAACCGCCACCCGCCCGAATCTAATTAAAATCTATTTTTTCGTCATGTCACCCGCCCGACCCGCGGTTTATCCGCGGACTCCGCGGATGAGACTGCAAACCGCGCATCTCTACCGTCCGGTGTATAAGTCCACCACTTTGCAGAGGACAGCTTTGTCAAAAGCAGGCTTTACTACACATCTCAAAATTAAAAACCTATAGTTCTGTCAGTTAGCTACACACGCTGGATCCCAAATGATGCTTGCACATTATTTGGAGGCCATTTTGACTGAGGCGGTGTTATGAGTTTTGTATTTCTGTGCAGAAAAAAGATTAGCAGTTCTACTGGCTGTCATCTTTGGTGTCATTTTTGCTGTCTTGATTCTTCTCATCATGCTGGGCTACTTGTTCCGCAAAAGACTTCGAGGTAAAAAAAAAATAAAAAAACATACCTGGAACCTTTGCTGTCGTTTTCCATAAAAAAAAAAAATGTTAATTTACTTTTTGTTCTTGCAGCTTGTTTTGAAAATACAAAGAAAGGAGTTTTAAAAACAGGACGGAGTGCAACAGAAGGTATGATACATCCACATTAAGGGTCTGATATACCAGTGGTTCTCAAATGGGGGTACGCGTACCCCTGGGGGTACTTGAAGGTATGCCAAGGGGTACGTAAGACTTTTTAAAAGTATTCTAAAAATAGCAACAATTATAAAAATCTTTCATAAGTATATTTATTGAATAATACTTCAACAAAATATGAATGTTAGTCCATAAACTGTGGAAAGAAATGCAACAATGCAATATTCAGTGTTGACAGCTAGATTTTTTTGTGGACATGTTCCATAAATATTGATGTTGAAGATGTCTTTTTTTGTGAAGAAATGTTTAGAATTAAGTTCATGAATCCAGATGGATCTCTATTACAATCCCCAAAGAGGGCACTTTAAGTTGATGATTACTTCTATGTGTAAAAAAATCTTTATTTACAATTGAATCACTTGTTTATTTTTCAACAAGTTTTTAGTTATTTTTATATATTTTTTTTCAAATAGTTTGAAAAATACCACTACAAATGAGCAATATTTTTCACTGTTTTACAATTTAATGAATCAGAAACTGATGATATAGTGCTGTATTTTACTTCTTTGTCTCTTTTTTCAACCAAAAATGCTTTGCTCTGATTAGGGGGTACTGGAATTGAAAAAATGTTCACAGGGGGTACATCACTGAAAAAAGGTTGAGAACCACTGTGTTATACTATAGACCAGAGGTGTCAAACTCATTTTAGACCGGGGGGCTATAGGGAATCTACTCCCAAGTGGGCCAGACTGGTAAAATCCCGGCACGATAACATAAAAATAAAGACAACTTCAGATCCGTTTAAAAATAGACCAAGCATATTCTAAAAATGTACAAATCATAAGGCGGTCTGCACACATAACACGCCCACTAAAAGTACACACAATTTTGTAGTTTGCACACACTGTTTAGCACGTGTTATTTGGATCTTAGTCCCTTGAACCATGTAGCGTTAAACCAAGCATTTTCCACCGGGCAACATTTCCTTTTGTCGTTACAAGTTTCAGAGTCGAGTCAGGGCGATGAAAGCACATACTTCCTGGACGGAGCACCCACGCTTCCCTCCGATCAGAGGCTTCGCCCTTTGATTCCAACTGACTGGGTTGATCAGGGCAGCGAAGAAAAGCTGGACTCAAACACTATACAACGTAAAGCTTGTCGTGTTCTGTTCAACGCCTCGTGTTGTGTTTGAGGAAACTATTGATATTTGTTTTTTTAATATTATGTGCTTTAGGGTCGAACAAGGAGTTGACTGGGGATGAGGGAGTGGAGTCAGACGCAGCTATTGGTCTCACTGCTTCATCCACCGATCCACTTCATTCCTCAAACATGAACTCCTCTTCGGAACTAGAGGACGCTGAATCTCAGCAGGTTACACCAGAAGTCACCAAAAAGGTAGAAGACGACTCACCTGCAGAACAGAGGTCTTCCCATGAGGAAGACGATTCAGAAAAATCAGCTGCAGAAACTGGTCGGGAACCGGTTTCAAACACGACAAGCAGAGGCGAGGACCAACAGGAAGGAGGAACGTCGGCCTGTGAGGAGGAAACGCAGTCCAATAGTGAAGATGACGAGGGGATAGCAGATGAGTATCAGAGTGAGAACACCTCTCGCCATTCTCTGACTGACACGCCAAGCCTCAGGAAAACGAATCAAGACTGCTAACTTTGCCACTAGAGACACCCAAGTTTGTATTTGGGGAAACTTTTGATTCCACAAACGCCAAGCCAAATTGAGCAAATCATGAACTCAGTGTTTGAAAGTATGATTGATAAAACAAATAACCACTATCAATATTACGACATGAGCAGTTACTCATGTATGCAGTAATAGTGTTAGAATAGGCTGATGTAAAGCTGTTTACTACTGTATTTTTATGCACTTATTCAATTATAGATGAATGTATGCATTTTTTCTACATATTTGCCATATGCAATGAGTTTATAAAATGAATTTTCAGGTTGTATTATTCATTTATTAGCCAGTGAGGCATGATACAGTGGTACCTTTCACCTTTTTGGTATACGAGCTGTCTCTCGGCTAATTAAGGTTTAGGTTGTACTAGGACCAAAACACCAGTGTTAATGCTAAGCGATGTCAAATTGGCATTTACATTAAACAAAACCCAAATAAAATGAAAGAATACAATTTTGGTAGAAACAGTGGGCCCCATTCAGCAATAAGATCCTAACTTTTACTCTTATCTTTCTTCTTAAGTTATTTCCTATGAGGAGTCCATTGAAATTCATGACGTGTTCTTAAATGCCCAAATTGTTGCTACCTGCTGTTCTTAAATTGCTGAATGCCAAATGGTTAGCACGTGCGCATCTATTATAATTTGCATAAAAACGCCCCTATTTCCCCAAATATGCATATGTAAACGCCTTAATTCCATAATTTACAGAGGTAAACGCCCTTAATTCCCCATATACAGTGGGGCAAAACAGTATTTAGTCAGCCACCGATTGTGCAACTTCTCCCACTTAAAATGATAACAGAGGTCTGTAATTTTCATCATAGGTACACTTCAACTGTAAGAGACAGAATGTGGAAAAAAAAAATCCAGGAATTCACATTGTAGGAATTTTAAATAATTTATTTGTAAATTATGGTGGAAAATAAGTATTTGGTCACCCATTCAAAGCTCTCACTGATGGAAGGAGGTTTTGGCTCAAAATCTCACGATACATGGCCCCATTCATTCTTTCCTTAACACGGATCAATTGTCCTGTCCCCTTAGCAGAAAACAGCCCCAATGCATGATGTTTCCACCCCCATGCTTCACAGTAGGTATGCTGTTCTTGGGATGCAACTCAGTATTCTTCTTCCTCCAAACACGACAAGTTGAGTTTATACCAAAATGGATACATGGATGATACAGCAGAGGATTGGGAGAATATCATGTGGTCAGATGAAACCAAAATAGAACTTTTTAGTATAAACTCAACTTGTCATGTATCGTGAGATTTTGAGCCAAAACCTCCTTCCATCAGTGAGAGCTTTGAATGGTTGACCAAATACTTATTCTCCCAATCCTCTGCTGTATCATCCATGTATCCAGTTTGGTATAAACGCAACTCGTCGTGTTTGGAGGAAGAACAATACTGAGTTGCATCCCAAGAACACCACACCTACTGTAAAGCATGGGGGTGGAAACATCATACTTTGGGGCTGTTTTTCTGCTAAGGGGACAGGACGATTGATCCGTGTTAAGGAAAGAATGAATGGGGCCATGTATCGTGAGATTTTGAGCCAAAACCTCCTTCCATCAGTGAGAGCTTTGAATGGTTGACCAAATACTTATTTTCCACCATAATTTACACATAAATTCTTTAAAATTCCTACAATGTGAATCCCTGGATTTTTTTGTCACATTCTGTCTCTCAGAGTTGAAGTGTACCTATGATGAAAATTACAGACCTCTGTCATCATTTTAAGTGGGAGAACTTGCTCAATCGGTGGCTGACTAAATACTTTTTTGCCCCGCTGTAAGGGCACAATTCCGGGGGAAAAGCCAAACATGAAACACACGGAGAAAACACAGATTACAGAAGAGAAATTCGTATTACATATTGTCTAAGCGGGCTTCACGGTGGCAGAGGGGTTAGTGCGTCTGCCTCACAATACGAAGGTCCTGCAGTCCTAGGTTCAAATCCAGCCTCGGGATCTTCCTGTGTGGAGTTTGCATGTTCTCCCCGTGAATGCGTGGGTTCCCTCCGGGTACTCCGGCTTCCTCCCACTTCCAAAGACATGCACCTGGGGATAGGTTGATTGGCAACACTAAATTGGCCCTAGTGTGTGAATGTGAGTGTGAATGTTGTCTGTCTATCTGAGTTGGCCCTGCGATGAGGTGGCGACTTGTCCAGGGTGTACCCCGCCTTCCGCCCGATTGTAGCTGGGATAGGCGCCAGCGCCCCCCGCGACCCCAAAAGGGAATAAGCGGTAGAAAATGGATGGATGGATATTGTCTAAGCGTAAGTTTAAGAAAGGGGGGACTGCTGAGGTAGCCTAAAGCGTTCAAATAAATATTCGTCACTTCGGGCAAATAGGTCTACATGGTCGTGAAATACTCGCTTCTTCCCTAGGGCACGATCTGCGGCATCTTGCAGTGGCAACAAGAGTTGGTGTGTGTGTATTTTGAAATGTCTATATATTGCTAATTTTGCTATATGTCTGTCTGTTTATATATGATATTAATTTAACATTAGACAATAGAAGTAAGGGAACTTGTCACACTCAAGAACAAATAGGCCACCCTAAGAGTGCTCTGGAGCACTCGTAGATTTTGGTCTTACCTACGAACAAATCCCAGCTAAGAAAACATTGGTGAATACAAAAATCTACTTAAAAACTTCCCAAGTGGGGCTAAAAACAACGGTTGCTGAAAAGGGCCTAATGTTTGTCAGCTGCTATTTATGACAAACATTGTCTTTTTTAACACAAGCAACTCATTCGAGGGGTTTTGTGGGTGTGGAATCCACCCTGCAGCAGTCACAAAAAGCATACAAGCAAACAAAAGTTGGTGCCACTGGCATGAAAACATGTCTCGTCTTGTGCTCCTTGGCGATTAAAAGGGAGTTTTACCTGCTCTTTGCAACTGCATGTAGTGGCAAAGCCAACAAACGTGACGTCTACATGTAAATAAAGCAGGTTCACACACACTGCTGCCCGACGGGCCTCTGCAGATTTTTTTTTAGGGATAGGCCCGCCCGCGTGGGGAAAGTCACGCATGATTACTTTAACCCCGGAGTCACAGAGGAGTCTGTGATCTGCTACCACCTGACCTAAGGGTTCAGGGCACGGGCATGGAATGAACACTATCACGTTTCTGTGGTCACAACAAATACCAAGGGGATATTAGAGGATTGAATTATTTGTGGCTCTTCAAGCGAGGGTCACAATGTGGTTCCACTGAGACCCGGCAGGAGGGCTCACCCTGACTCCTTCAGTAGAACTTAGCCTGGTCCAACGCCAGTCTGTATGTCAACTTTTTCAGAACCTCTGCATCATCTTGTTTTATAAGAGTACAGTATATCCTATGGAAACTTCAATTTTGATGCACGAGAGTAGTTGGTGTAGCTACATGAGAGTCGTACCGAGACCATCGTGCCTTGCCTACAGGCATGTATGGTGGTGGTAGTGCTGTGACCTGGAGCTGCATGAGTGCTCCACTGGGGGTACTGAGGCTGCGGCTAATTGAGGCGAAACATAAATTCCGACACGTGACATTGGGGAAGATTTTTCCAACAGGATCACGAGTCCTAACACATATCCAGTTGGGATGTCCCGAAACATTTTTGTTTCTTTAAAGGCCTACTGAAATTAGATTTTCTTATTTAAACGGGGATAGCAGGTCCATTCTATGTGTCATACTTGATCATTACGCAATTGCCATATTTTTGCTGAAAGGATTTAGTAGAGCACATCGCAACTTTTGGTCGCTAATAAAAAAGCCCTGCCTGTACCGGAAGTAGCAGACGATGTGTGCGTGACGTCACGGGTTGTGGAGCTCCTCACATCCTCACATTGTTTACAATCATGGCCACCTGCAGCACGAGCGATTCGGACCGAGAAAGCGACGATTTCCCCATTAATTTGAGCGTGGATGAAAGATTTCCTGGATGAGGAAAGTGAGAGTGAAGGACTATAAAAAATTACATAAATAAAAATAAAAAAGATGGGGGCAGTGGGAGCGATTCAGATGTTTTTAGACACATTTACTAGGATATTTCTGGAAAAATCCCCTTTCTGCTTATTTTGTTACAAGTGTTTTAGTGAGATTATATGGTCGTACCTGTACAACCTGCGAGTCGGAGGGGTGCGGCCACGGGTGTGGTGACCGCCAGTGTCTCCGAGGGAACCCATGTTTCTTGACGAGGCGCAGGCTCGTGTGGTGACTGCCTGTGCAGCAGTCTCCCCACGTTAAACTAAGTCACGCACAGGCATCCTCCATAAAGGGTTACACCCCTACCAGGAGGATCGTCATAATCATTCGAGTGATCGCCAATAATAACAATATTTGTGTGTGTATAAATATATATGTGCATGCGTGTGTACCTTTGTATGTGCGTATTTACCAACCCCATTTTCATATGAGTTGGGAAATTGTGTTAGATGTAAATATAAACGGAATACAATGATTTGCTAATCATTTTCAACCCATATTCAGTTGAATATGCTACAAAGACAACATATTTGATGTTCAAACTGATAAAATAATTTTTTTTGCAAATAATCATTAACTTTAGAATTTGATGCCAGCAACACGTGACAAAGAGGTTGGGAAAGGTGGCATTAAATACTGATGAAGTTGAGGAATGCTCATCAAACACTTATTTGGAACATCCCCCAGGTGTGCAGGCTAATTGGGAACAGGTGGGTGCCATGATTGGGTAAAAAAATAGTTTCCTAAAAAATGCTCAGTGTTTCACAAGAAAAGGATGGGGCGATGTACACCCCTTTTTCCACAACTGCGAGAGCAAATAGTCAAACTGTTTAAGAACAACGTTTCTTAAAGTGAAATTGCAAGAAATTTTGGGGTTTCAACATCTACGGTCCATAATATCATCAAAAGGTTCAGAGAATCTGGAGAAATCACTCCAGGTAAGCAGCATGGGCAGAAACCAACATTAAATGACCGTCACCTTCGATCCCTCAGACGGCACTGTATCAAAAAACCGACATCAATCTCTAAAAGGATATCACCACATGGGCTCAGGAACACTTCAGAAAACCACTGTCACTAAATACAGTTTGTCGCTACATCTGTAAGTGCAAGTTAAAGCTCTATTATGCAAAGCGAAAGCCATTTATCAACAACATCCAGAAACGCCGCCAGCTTCTCTGGGCCCGAGATCATCTAATATGGACTGATGCAAAGTGAAAAGGTGTTCTGTGGTCTTATGAGTCCACATTTCAAATTGTTTTTGGAAATATTCGACATCGTGTCATCCGGGCTATAGGGGAAG